>NC_142850.1:8787878-9090909 GCF_061612785.1 Hesperophylax consimilis
GGGCTTCTTCATCAGGATAGCAAAAATTAACGAATTTAAAAATAGACAAGTATAGACAAATAAGTATAAATAGAAAAAAATCATAATGAGAGGTGATTAATTAGTTATTTTATATTAAAAATAATTCAAATTATCAAAAAATAGTTAAATATTAAATTCATGTTTATAGCATTTTTATTAACTAACACAAGTATGTATAATTCTAAAACTATTATATTTTTTTTATTTGGTACAATATTTTTTTATATTTCAAAGTTTTCCAGTAATGATGGGCTTACTGGGTGGCTTGCCCGTGCTGAGGCCTTCATTTTATAATATGAAAATATAATCTACATAATACATTTAAAGAGATAATAATACATTTAAAATATAATCTTGTGTGTTTGTGAGTGATGTGTGTTTATATTGGTTTTGTGTGTTACGTGTAGGTTTTATTTTTATTTTATGCTCTGACATTTTGGTAATATTTTCTTTTTTGTTCTTTAATCCATTTTGTAATTTTGTGTGTGAATTTATTTTTATTTCCCTCAATATTAATTTCAAGTTTTTTTAGTATTACCTTTAAGATCGTTTTCTGTGCGTTTACTATGTAATTGATAGCCGAGTTTGTTGCTCCTCCCCAAGCAATAATTCCACATTGTATTATTGATTGGCAAGGTGTAAAATATATTGTTTTATTTTATATATGTTTCTTATGTTTAGGAAAATGTGTATTGTTTTGAGAAGTTTATTTGTGATTTGTTTGATGTGAGGTATCCATCTAAGGTTATGGTCAATTACGATTCCTAGATACTTTATTTGTTCTGTGTTTTTTAGAGGAGGGCAATCGCAGATGTTGGTGTTTAAACTTTCGTGTATTTTTATGGTGTTTGTGTTGTTTCTTGGCTGTCCCGTGCTATTTATACTGTATGTTGTGAATTTCGTCTTTGATATGTTAAGTGTAAGTATGTTTGAGTCTAACCATGTTTTCACTTGCGAGATTCCCAAATTCGCTATGTTATATACATTATTCCAATCCTTAGATTTGAAAAGTTAAACTGTGTCTTCAGCATAGGTTACTATTTCACCGTCTATTTTCATGCTGCAAAGTTCATTTATGTAAATAGTAAAAAGAACGGGCCATAGTATGCTTCCTTGTGGAACTCCATATGTAATCGGCAGTGGTTTACTAGTATGGTTGTTAATTTTGACTTGTTTTGTTCTGTTACTTATATAACTTTTTAATAGTTGGAGTTCCTTGCCTTTGATACCCGTGTTTTTTTAAATTTTTTAAAAAGTGAATTGTGGCAGATTGAGTCAAAGGCTTTAGCTAAATCTAGATATATCGCTATACATCTGTACCCTTTATCTAAATTGCTATGTAAATAATCTATTGTACATACCAAAGCTTCTTCCGTGCCTATTTTTTCTCTAAATATATAATTCAACGTGAAATAATCAAGGAGCAACTAAGGTGTATAAATAACAAAAATTAAAACTGTCATCAATATAGATATTAAAGCGAAAACAAATGTAAGAGATGGCGATTTAATTTTTTTTAATTAAAAATATTTTATTGACTTTTAACACTTTTCTATTTTATACAATTTTAAAGTGACCTAATTGATAACCCATTTTATTTGCACATAAAATTTTCAACCCTTTATTTATATCAAAATATTGTTTTGTTTCTAACATTTTTAATCATTATTAATTCAATTACGTTAATTAAGTTCAAGTTTAGAGAAATATTACATTTTCAAAATTATAATTCATCACTCACAAAACTCAACAGAAAACTTAGATAATCATCTTTAACTATTCAATAACCGGTACAGGATTATTATATTGCTCCATGGGTTTTTTTTCTTTAAGAATCTGATAGCAAGACACAAAATAAATTAGATATCTTCTTAAAACTAATTACATAAAAAAGTAGGATTACGTTTTTTTTAAATTTGGTTGTATCGGTGTGTACAAAAATATTCAAACGTATCCTTCTTAAGATTTGTTTGAAAATAATTATCAAAAATACTATTTTCAGTTGTGTAAATCTGGTTCAATGAACTCTGGAGCTCAGATTCGAACTAAAAGATTCGGAAAAGAGATAAAGTACTTAACTATAGTATAATATTTTGACAGACAATTATTTGAAGAGTCATTTTAAAAATTTGGTCTGATTTGACTTTAGACAAGTGTTAAAGTAGATAGGTACCTATAAATTAATAAAAAAAATTATCACTTCGCAGCAATATTGTCCTTGATCCGATGACATCACCCGGTATGTGTTTTAACGTATGAAAATTGAACGTAAACATTCAGCTTCACAAATCCTACTATTATTTCAATACCCCGTGATTTTCTACAGATCTGCGCCAGTTTATATCAAATCCATAAAATTCGAACACATTAATTTCATTTGTTCACATGTTACCTCTTACATGTAAAGTGTTTTTCATTTTATCTCTGTCATGCGAAACTGCATGAAATCTCTCACAAGTTCAATTGTTTGACGTCGCTATAACAGTTCTCAATGTTGTTAACCTACTTCGCCCGCTAAGGAGATGTGCTCCTAGTATTAACTCTTGGGGGTTGTGGCCCGTGAAGGAAATCAGAAGTCGCCCCAAAGATATATAACCATCTTAAACTACCCTGCGTCGAGAAACTTTCTGCAAGATTTGACTTCAGTGAAGAGCAGTGGAAACGAATAAAGCTGACAATGTATTATACGTATTTTCAACAATGTACCAAAAATTTATATGTGCAAAATCTAAATTAATGTAATATGTTTCAATTCCAGTATATCGTAAACAATAACTTTTGTGTTTTTAAGCTGTCAAATCCCTCGTAAGTGACCTTTTTCAAAGTTTTATCTGCGTGGGTAAACGCAATCAATTTCAGCTTACAACGTCAATTTTAGAATCAACCTGAGCAAAATGGTTTTAAAAGAAGCATTTTGCGGTCAAATAATAAGAAAAGTTTGTTCTAAGCTTTTATAATCACTTAAATGAAGCCTAGGTGTAAATATTTTTCTACATGGGGTTGTATTTTGCGTGTTCCTCTGACACCTACTAAATAATTTTAACATTGAACTTTTTGTAGATGAAAATTTCGAAATTTATGCAAAACACAATTTTTTATGAGATTTTAATCTGGAGCTAAAAATTCTTTAAGTTTCCGTTGAAAACAACTACAAGGTTTTGAAATGTTTAGTGGAAACTCCACAAATTTCTCTCATAGATAATGTTAACGACATTGTTCCGTAACGCCAATTGCTTTTGACAGGCTGTGTAATAACCAATCGTATCGTCAGAATTTAAACTGTATAGTTTAAGTTCGCACAAGTCAGCTAAAACGACGGAAAGCCGTGAGCCGAGTCAGTTGAAAAAACACCGTTCGTCCCGTCAAATCTCGATCGCCGGTTGTCTAATCGGAATAATCCTAAGACGTATTTTTATCGCAATTTACTTTAAGACAACAAGTGCTAAAGAACCACAATTCCGTTCCAGTGCTGACAGATGAGGCTGATGCAGATTTCACCATCATTTCACCGGTAAGTTGCTTGTGAAGTAACGTTACGCATTGTGTTTCCGCATTCGCCTGTCAAAAACCATATAGTTAATTTATTTGTTATCTGTGTGGAATAGCCCTTGAGTCGGCTATTCCAACCCCTGTTCGTTCTTCGAACAGACATCATTCTCAGAAAATTATATTTTCCATTGAACATTTTCATTCTTAACTTCTATTTAATTTGTACAGCTTAATATATTAATTTAATTTAATCTTATAAGTTATATTATATTTTTTTCTTTAAAATCATTTTTGGATAAAACAGAAACTCAAATTTAATGAATACCATAGTCATCCAAATTAAAAGACTTGTCCTATTATGAAATATGGGTGTCACTTCGGAGGCAAGCCACGTGATGAATTTTTGGCAACAAGAGAATTCGAGAATGCTTTGAAAAAACGGTGACATCTGTTGTAGATTGACCACTGAAAAGCGCACATTGAAATAACCAGACTATGCGAGTAAGGGGGGGCGAGGGTTTTAAAATATTTTTTTTTGCATTTTTAAAATTTTTTTAAAATAAATGCTTAATATGTTAAGAATATTTTTTTCAAATTTCAAGTTGATTGGAGCAAAATTGACGAAGTTCCGAGTATTTTTATACCTGTCGGATTTTAATCCCTACCCGACCATACGTATAAGCCGAGCAGAGCAGGAAGCTGAGAGACAAACTAAAGAAGGCAGGATTCGTCGTAGACAGGAGCAAAAAGGTGCTTTAGACATCATGGATGATAGCAACATCCTTTATGGACCTGGCATTGATGATTCAGTGTGAGGTAAGCCGATAAAATTTGCTTATAAACTTTTAATACCAGATTTTTTAGTGTTCAAAACTTTATAGCGTTTTTCCCACAACTCACGTTTTCAAAGTCGGTGACCGTCAACTACTGGACCGATCCTTTTGAAATTTTGAATACTATTTTTGTACATAATTTACAAGGTAACGCTGGAGAGTTTTTTTCAAATTTGTTAATAATTATTATTTTACAATAACAAATTAGCCGATTTTTTTCACTTAAAATAACGTTTTTCCCTTCAAAGTGTTCCAAAAAAGTGAAAAATTAAAATTTCGAAAAACCCTCCCAGCGTTACCTGGGAAAAACTATTATCTAACGAATGAACTTTAAGTTTTTGATTTCAAATGACCCAGCACCGAGTTATGAAGGGCACCGCCATTCTACTTTTTTTGAGACACGTCCGAATAATTGCTGCCATTGCCGTGTTTTTTAATATTTCTCCGTGAAAATTTTATAAAACATTCTTAAAATGTCATACTTTACTGTCCTATTAGATTTAATAAAGAAATTTTAAATGTATTGTCACAAAAAATTCACAAAAAAATGCCTTTTTTCGTACGAATTAACCCTAGCCCCCCGTAAGTAAAGGTTTGCCACGCTGTCTATTGTAAGACTTTTCTACACAGGATCTGAATATTCAGTCTTAAATCGCCTGGCCTAGCGACGCTTTAATTGAGTGAGGTGGGTAAATTATAAGACATTTGTCTTAACAAATAGTTCAACAAAATGTTAAATTTTAGAAACAAGCCCGAAATATATATATTATGTATTATGTTTATGTATAGCCGAAGCTAGCTGTTGTGCGCGGACCGAGCCTAAATAACCTTTACAAATTATTCGGCAAATGTCAATAAATGCGGTAAATGTGAAAATGGTGAACGCGTTTAGCGTAATTCCTGGCTGAAAACTGGTTAATAATGAAACTATGGTGCAAGTTCTTTGGAACACCTTTCTTTGAAATACCAACAGAACAAATACAAAATTTTTAAATCTGAATTAAAAAATTTAGTCCGCATTACCGATATAATACGAAAATAAGTACTATGAACAAAGTTGACGAGTTTGTCAAAATTTTCAAAAAATAAATCAGTAGGTTTATCAAATAATAATTTTTACTATTTTTCTGCTTTTCTTTTGAAAGAAAAAATATTTTTTATATCTTATTTGCCGTCTAAATGTTTCCGCTCGATAATATTGACACCGTCTTTCATGTTGTTGATTACGGGAATAGTTATCAAATAAATGCTGTAAAATGAAATTACATGCCAATCACTTGTCAAAAACAAACTTATTCCCTGACGAAAACAAGATAAGTTATTGGCAAACAAAGATGGGAGAAAAAGTCAACTGCGAAAACGAACTAAAATTATTCACAATTATGGAATATTGTTTTATACGAATTTTACACTTGACGTGTGCCGGTATTATCAGCATTCAGAAATGTATAATTAATTATAATGTCATTTTTTATTATAATAATCTCTACGTCTAATTTTAAGAATAAAAGCCTAAATGTTTCAAAAACATATATTAGGGGAACCCACAAAGTTGCCTGTGCGTTGGCAATATAAAAATATACCAATAAAATACGAATAAAGATAAACAAAATGAAATTCCAGAAAACAGCTAATTTATATAAACAATAACTAAACTACTAAATATTTTTATATCGTCTGACGAAAAAAAATCTTTATATTCGCTGCCTAGAGAATTTTAATTTCCAAATGAAAAAATTGATTTAGTATTTTTTTCTATTATTATATACATTTATTACATTTTTATTTATTAAATATATAAACACATTACAATAATTTACAAAAATAGATAATTCAAGGCTGATTGAGAAAAAAAATATTTTTACGAAACTGCCCAACTCAATTGAGATATTATTTCTCGTGTTTGAGCTGGGGAGTGGCGTCATTATGGTTTATAAGATGAAAGAATTGATTAATAGATGAGGCTAAAAATATAATAATATTAAGGATAAGCTTTAACACATGTCCGCGATGAAATAAAATATTTTTAAAGTTTGCTTACCAAACGAATAGTTTCCGAATTATTATTTTTTCCATTAACTCCATACAGAAGGCCATAAAAAAATAATTTCCATCGGCCCATTAGGGGATGTGTGGAGAATCTCTTAAAGAAAATGCAGGGAAAATAAATATTCTTCTTCTGGCGCCCCGAAAAAATATGTTATAAATGCTTTGAATCTACTTGAAATTGTGAAATAAAAAACATATTATGCTCAAAAAAGGGATTATTACAATTCTACATTATTATTATTTCAGGGGAAATCATTCGTAATTCGTACATTTCATTAAACATTTACAAGGATCAAAGCAAAACACAGGCATAATGGAAGGAATTCTTTAAAATTAATATACCAGGTAAAGTAATTTGCTGGTAGGTTTTTATTTTTAAATGTTTCGTAACGCAAAAGCCTCAACCAAATTAATTTTTGTAGCAGCTTTAAGTAGGGGTAACCTTGTTGTCTAACCAATCGAGCGAATTTTGGCATATTACGCCGAGTTTGCAAAACGTCTTGAGTGATCACACGCCATAATTTGCCATTTTCGACTCCTTTCGATAAACGATACAATAAAGGTAAATTCATTGGCTATATGGCACTTTAATCAGTAGCACGAAATTTCCAACTTGATCGCTAATCACTCAACTCATATTCCAACTATTGACGTGAGCCACTCGAGTGGCTAAAATAATGTGATCTTAATAAACTTCAGAATTAGGAATATAAAATCACGTTCAATTAATTTATGAACAAGAAAAATCTAAAAAATAATTCCTTTTACAAGTCATGTCTAATAGTAAGAGTTTAGTTAAATCCTTAGAATTTTATTTACATTCCACCAGTGGCGGTTCATGGTCATTCCCAATGGGAAATTAATCAAAACTTAAGGAGGAATAGTAAATTAATAAATTTCTGTTCACATAAAAAAAAACTATGAAATGTTACTATATCCACTCGAGCAATTGGTGTCATATGTATATATATATATACATATGACACATATTATTTAAGTAATATCTTTCCTCAAAGTATTAATAGAAAAACATTTAAAAAAATTTACTGTTGTTTAAACCTAATGAATCCATCTAGATTTCGCCGTTTATCGCATATTTTTAGGTTCTATAAAAATGGAAAATTATGAAAAGGATTGCCCATTGCGAATGCATCCAACAATATTTTTTTTAAATTAGTGACGTGCACAATGTACGGTAAATGTCAGCGAACGGTGCGCTGCTACGAAATGTGAATATTTTGACCCCGGAGAGTGAGAGGTTCATATAACCCACTCCACAAGACCAAATATGTCCGTATGAAATATATCATAGAAATTTTCTGTCTATGGGTACGTTCTGGATTTCACTCCTAGGAACGGATTTTCACACGGGACGGGCGAATTTATGAGTAAAGAGTTGTGAGGCGCTGCTCAAAATGTTGTATTATTATAATTCGTTTTTGTCTTTTTCGTCTTTGCTACTATTCGGTAGCTTACTGCACATATGCTCCATAGAGAAATTCGCCATTGTATTCCACACTGAAGAAATAAACGAGTAGAAGTGTGACTTACACTAATTTAAAGAAAACTTTTGACGCCTATTGAGTTCTGGCCCAGAATCCAGATCAAGGAAAAATGTCGATCTTTGAAAATATTGAAGAAACTTCAGCCAAAGTGTATGTTGCAGAATTGCCAGGATACTAAGGAAAAAAAGCATCAAAACTGTCTTAGAAACAAGGCCAAAAACCTGAGACCTTCTAAGGCCTGCAAAATACAAATTTCCTATTGAGACAGATGATATTTATAAACTCAGCTGCTTGGGATGTGACAAGGAGTGATGACATGAGAATGTGTATGCCAAACAGACCATCTCCAAAAAGGTTTTAGAACACTTTTGAGCGTGCAAACTCAGCCATCTGGGCAAATCGGCAATTGCCGAGCACTTAATTGAAACCGGCAATTACTTCGGATTTGTGTCTAAAGTGCTGGGAAAACTCGAAAAGCATCAAGCCCATCTATATACGAAGGCAATTTTATTGAAATCATCAGTCTCATATTTTTACAGTGTCATTTGATGGATGGCGTAATTTTTTATCGTTTTCTAACATCTAAGTTAATTAACAAAAAATAAATTATTGAAAGAAATATTTAAAATGAAATATTTGGGGGTAATAATTGACTCCAAATTAACTTTTCCTCAAAATACAAAACAAATTATCAAAAAGATTGCCAAAAAATCTCACTGTTGGGAAGAATAAAAAGATTCCTTAATACAGTTTCCAGTAAAAATGTGTACAACGCAATTATTGTACCACACATAAATTACTGTAGCAGCATTATATTCTTATCTAACGACGGTTTAATGAAACAAATGACAATTCTACAAAATAGAGCAATGAGAACCATATTGAAGAAAAATAGATACACAAAAATTAAAAACATGTTGAAGGAGTTAAATATCTTGTCATTTAAACAAATTATTTACTTTAATACCATAATTTTAATCTACAAGATAATCAATGGCCATACGTCTAGTGAATTCCTAAAAAAAAAAGATAAACTACAGAACAAACACACCCATGAGACAAGGAAAAGAAATTAATTGAGACTCCCCTTCAGGAAAAAAACACAGAGTCAAAAGTCATTTATGTACGGAGCGTTGAAGATATTTGGAGAGCTACCAGAAGAAATAAAATCAGAAGAAAACATAAAAACATTAAAAATTATATTACGAAAATATGTGATTGATTCATTTTAAATGTGTTACTATAATTATATGTATATGTATATAAGGATTGTATTAGGACATAGATAACTATGTACCTACTTAAAATACCGCAATAAACAATATCTTCTTTTGAAAGAGGAAAATCCTGAGGATTTTTTTTATAAACAGTTTAAATTTCACAAATTTATAATTTCCCGTGAATTTGCACTAGTATTTTGTAAGATTCGATCTTTTGTAATAACTTTTTTTTGAATTCCAATTCACACATGCGTACACAGTTGGCAACAATATAGTTGTGATGGACTCGCCCTGGGATAAATTTTTTTTATTGTTGATTTATTATGGTGGGAAAGAAATTTTCAGTTGGTCTCACGACATAGGAGATTACCAGATGTTGGACAACTGATTTTAAAACAAGTGTTTAGATTTATTAGGGTAGAGAAAAAAAAATAGGAACATGCACTGTATCGGCAGAGACCTCCGTGATGGTGGTTGATAATAGTAAGCCGAGCCAAAATGCTGGTGGGCCAACACGCCACTGGACTGGGGGTAGTCAAGTTTCATCCTTTGAACAAAGAATTAGACTTTACTGGAGAAGTAACAATTTATTGGTTTTGAAACGATTTAAAATTAATGTGACAGGTTCTAGGGCCATAATTGATGTGTTCCTTTAGTGCATTTCTGTCTTTTGAAAACAAAAAGCATTCAGAATTCAAAAGAACATAAATTAGAAATCGCATATGGTGATTTGGGGGGTTGGTTTGAGAAGGGGGAGTCTGGATTTGAAAGCGCGGGGAGACGGTCAAGGCAGTCAGCGTTGAAGGTTGGAAGAAGCAAGTCGATAGTCGTGGTTAAGGAGCGCGGGCGGGTAGTCAGTTTTTGGGAGTCTGGATTTGAAAGCGCGGGGAGACGGTCGGGACAGTTAGCGTTGAAGATCGGAAGGAGGAAGTCGATAGTCGTGGTTAGAAAAAGCGGTTCAAGACAGTTAGCGTTGAAGATCGGAAGGAGGAAGTCGATAGTCGTGGTTAGAAAAAGCGGTTCAAGACAGTTAGCGTTGAAGGTCGGAAGAAGCAAGTCGATAGTCGTGGTTAATGAGCCCGGGCGGGGAGACAGTTAGCGTTGAAGAACGGAAGAAGGAAGTCGATAGTCGGTGGTTAGAAAAAGCGGTTCAAGATAGTCAGTTTGAAAACGTTGGGAGGCGGGAAATACAGTCAAGGGGGTCAGAGTTTCAAGGTCTGGGAGACGGTCAGGAATAATCAGGATCGGTCAGCGTTTTAAGATAGTCGAGTTAGTAAAACTAGGAAGCGCGTCAACAAGAATTAATCGTCGGGACGCGAACACGGCTAAAATCATTTAGTGTAGAAGGTGCGGTTTTCTAACAGCATGAGTTTTCTGCATGTGACTGTGTTTGTTTTTTTTAATTATTTGGATTGTTGACACTAAGATGTATCGGTAAGTCTATTATAATCTAATTATTAACACTTATTTCCTTAATGTAAACCGAATAATCCAATTGTATTTTGAAGTAAGGGTATTTAACTTGAGCACTATAGGTCCGGACCTGTTAGCAAGGGAGGCCATAAATCACCTAATGCATTGAAGTGACCGGGTCTTGGCGATTACAAAAGGACTAAGAGCGGTTACCCTGAAGCCGCTTAAGATCATTCAACAATAGACATTGTTTATGAGCTAGACAATTTTGTTTTCTGCAATTTAAGATGATTTAATAATTCTCCAGTAATAATATTTAACGATTAGGTTATACGGAATTCATAAAATATATTTAATTAAATATAACTTATTCAAACATCACTCTTTTCATTCATTTTTGAATCGGGATAACGCAGCGGGTTACAGCTAGCCGCCGGGAGAATTCATCTGTCTGGCATTCCTATTCTATGAAGTGAGATTTTCATTTTTCATAAGTTTGACGGGGACGGAGTGTACGAATTTTCCGTAGGCTGTCCTATCTTACCAAAGCGACAAAAGCGAAGGGAACGAAATTTGTAATTTGGCTTGCCTAATAGGGACTCTTGTGTTAGCAAAGTCGATAACCCTGGATACCGATATAACGTCTATTTTAGTATAGCAGCGCCGGCTTTTTCCCCTGCTATTGGTGTGGTTGAGTTATTCCCGTACAAGCACCGGTTTCTGTCGAAGGTGTTGGCGGACCAACCTTAGATAGTCACCTGGAATAGACCTCTGTTTCGAGTATTTTCAGCTGGTGAGAGGACGCTTTCACTGAGTTCAGATCGAAGGGAACGAAAATTGCTAGTGGGCTTTCCTACTTGAGTTAGCTGGTAGACGAAGGAACAAAGCGGATAAGGGCTATGCTATTCTTGGCTGGCGTGTGAGGAGGATTTTCTCGCTGACAGAACGAAGGGATCGTGACGAATATGAAGTTGTCTCGGCGATTTCTGACGTCCTTCCTGTCAAATCCAATAAGTACTTACCCCACTATAGGAGGAGAAGTCATCCAGAATTAGGTTGGAAATTGACTCCGACTGAAACCGTTTGAGCTGACGGAGATCGGATGATTTCAGATTCACGACCTGATGATTCCAGTATCCCTGATCCTTAGCGCCGGAAGTCGAGGATATCAATTTCTACCATTCTTTGATATTTGAAGCGAACGGAGGGTAACAAACGATAGAGCGAATGACCATGACTTTGAAGTGGGGTAAAATCTCCCGTCTAGGAAACATTCGTTATGTCGGATGGACGCCCTCATCCAAATTAAATATTGACATGACTATTTTGAGTGTGGACGAAAGACTTGAAGTATGTTCTGTATTGTACATATGATAAATATGTGTCATTACCTCTACTGGAACGAGAAGCTGTATAGGCTGGAGCCAGAAGCTATTTGGAGTAGCGTGACTGCAGAGGCGAAGTCGAACAAACTGAAGCTGAATTCATCATTATCCTTACGAGCGTAAACCAGAGGGGTGTTCACGGGACTCCCGAACTCCTGACGTTGCTGATGCAAACCACTTCAGTATATGTTTATGTTTGAGGTTAGTAGAGTGGACTCCTAATTTTCGGCATGCTGGCGAAGCTCAACTCATCATCGATTTGGGGGAGGTTGACGCGACCTAAACCTCGCGCTACCCACGTGACCCAAATGGTTCCTGACACCAGGCTATCATGCCACCGGACCAGAGCAGCTCCTTGTACCTAACGGTATAAGATGAATCTTCATCATTCATCATCAACATCAACATCAAAAGCTACCACCAAGGACCCACATTCCACCTTCATCACCCTCCGGCAGGAGGCAAAACATGTCATTATCTCATCTGTCGCTGAGCGATATTCAATTCATTTCTGGAGGTGTTGGGATTGGACCATCAACTTGGCTGCTCTCGAGCTGGTCACGTTGATGGGTGGGATTTGGACGGAGACCAATCGAAAGCAACACATGTTTTGTCTCTAGCTATTCCCGAAAATACCTACTCATAGAAATAACTCACAAAACTAACAATCCATAGTCAAATCATTAACTTAGAATCTTGTGCATCTTGAATTGAATTGTCTATAGTGAATTTTATGTACTTAATTTGTAATTAATTGTCTCATTATATTAGCACATTATCAACTGCAGCAACCGGAAACGTTTGGGTGAGCAAACAAGGTAGGAAAAGGTAGTTAAAATCAGGGTAGTCGGTCATTGTCTTATTTTCAAACCATACAGAATGTAACACGCCTCATCTAAAAAGAACCAAAGTTACCACAACCAATTAAAAGGATCCTTCAATGAATTAATCCCTGTCGAAACAAAAAATTGACACAACGTGACATATTAATTCGTTAAGATTGAAGGGTTGATAAACCGCGAGAAGTTGCAAAACAAACGTGACGAAAACATTAATCCGTTAACGAGAGAAAGAAGATCTATCTGGCTTCTTTCCTTTGGTTTTGACCAAGAGAGGGTGAAAACATTACATAGTATAGGGCAATTTTCCACCTCTTAGATAGTTCAACGATCAAATAACCTAGAGGATATTATCTCGGTTAAAGGTTATCTGGCAATTTCTACTAAAACCTTTATCTCGCTTCATGATCTCAGTTCTCGTTTATAGTAGAAATTACAACCCGATTTTTCTGGAAAGATTTAAACGTAATTAATAGGTTTCTCTACACGACTATTTGAACCAAATCTAGATTTTGTAAAAGGAGATTTTTTGTGTAAATATTCAATGCAAAAAATAATGCCATTTAGTCAACAATCTAAATTAGTTTCAATTTTATGTTTTTTTTGCTAATTGCCATGTTTTTGTAATAGAACTTTCAAAATACTAACTATTATTCAATTCCGACATGTAAAATGTAATTTTTCATTTATTTTATCAGGTTTGTGCAATTGGCAAATTATTAAAATAAAGTTGTTGGTTTGAAAGAAATTTTTATTGTCGTTAGAGGCAGAGCAGAATAATTTAGAACGGAAAAAAACTGTGGGGTTATACAAGTGATTTACATAAACTGTGGAGTTATACAAGTGATGTTTACAAATTGTGGGGTTATACAAGTGACGTACATAAAACTGTGGGGTTATACAAGTGATGAGGTGATATCATCGCCCCTGAGGTGATATCTCACAAAAGCGGCGCTATACAAATTGTCCAGTAAAAAAATGTACATGAAACTATGGGGTTATATAAGTGATGTATATAAAAAGTATGGTTTGATGGTGGTAAACATGTAAGGGAGATACTAAGTAGAATTATTATTCTTAGATAGAACGTTCTATTATGGACACGTAAAATAACTCCACTAGCTGCGGGCGATGAGTATTGTTGATATTATGTAAATAGGATTTTATAAATTGAAATAGTTAATCAAATACAAATCAAAAAAGTGGTACTTTTTCAGTACCCAAAATAAGCTAGCTTTGTCAATATAGTATGTTTATGCGACAGTTTAGTGAGAACAATAATGACATAGCGAAATACGTAACCCTTATCAAAGGAAGATTAAATAGAAGTATGTGGTTCCACTTCTTCAGTCCTCTTCCCAAATACCTACTTCTTCAGTGAGAAAAGTGTGAAATACAAAATTCAGAAGGAGCGTGACCTTAGGAATAAACCACTACTTATATTTTTCTTATTATATTAAAGGTTAAAGAAAAATATCTTTTCAAGATTAATTCTTTGTAAATAGGGGTTAGCCCGTCTGGAAATTTTGTCAGATGCAAAAGGTCAAATTTTTAAGAATTTTTGCGGGATTTTGCACTTTATTTTAAAACAGTAATTTATTAAAGAGAAACTATGTTTTTCTTCTTAAAACACCTAGCTGTTCTCACCTTTTTTTCTTTTCTTATAGTATATTCAGAGTTTATTTTACATATATGCTTTACTCCGGAATCTGTAAATCTGAAATTTGACGAAAACAACGGCATAACTTAATTTTTTTAAGAAAATAATTTTTTTAATCTGTTACAATCTCGTTTACCTTAGAACGAAGAATTCATAAAACACTCTTTAAATGACCTAAAGTTTCAACAAAATAACTCATTTTGGAGCTGGTGGCAATAGGGTTAAAATTACCTCTCAACGTTGACCGCCTGATTCTATTAATTAAATTAAATTCACGAAAAAGCGTACTTGTTTGTATTTTACGAGAACAAGATATAATATTATTTTTTACAGATTTATACAACATTAAAAACTTATCAAATCAGAAAAAAAAATCATTTCAAGCTCTGAAAGATTTTGTTTTCAAGACTTTTGATATTAATATTAGATATTAATAGAAAAGCTAAAATAATATTCTAGCTAGGCGATCAATAGAACACCAAAACATTATCTTAATGATTGAAAATTGTGAACCATCCCATCCCCTTAGCAAAAACAACTCTTGTTTTGTCAATATTACTCCTGGTATGTTCATTAATTCAGCGAGAGAACAAAAAAATATGTTTGAAATATCTAAAGAGGTACTCTCAAGTCAGCATCAATTTTTTTGGCTGTAAATTAACTTTATAAATCCAAATTTCTTGATTCAATAAAGAAAAAACGTATTCTTTTTTTCAAATCTGAAAAATTGATTTCATAACAATAGAGCAATAAAAAACCTTAACAGCCATTTTGTGAAAGGCCAAAAATTTACCTTTATTAAACTGAAAACAACGCTGTACCAGTCAATCAGTAAGTATAAATAAGGCCCGGTTGTATCGCAGAAATTTCGTTCTAAAATTTTGTTTAAATGCAACAATATCAGGACTGAGTATTCCAAACACTCGCTTGTACCTAGGTTGCATGAAGTTAGTAATAGATACGCAGATGTGGCAGATCTATTTAACTGCACGCAAGGTAGGTACAAGAGGGCTATGCTATCAAATCTTTTCAATCAATATTGATTTAAACCAATTCTACCTTATTTGCACTATAGAAACTTATGTACTTGTATCTCTTGTTTACTTACTTACTTACTCTCTAATGTCATTTCACAATCAAATGCCACAAATATTTGTAATTCTTTTTTTTAAATATTTCTACGTTTTTAACTGTGACATGTTATCATTGCTTATGGTATATTTATACCGTTGATATTAAATAAATAAATTCACATGTGATAAAATTATCAAATAGCCATTCACCCACATTTTGTCTTTTTGACAGCTTTAGGCAGAGAGACTGGTCAAGAGACCAGTTGGAGAGGTCAAGGGGTCTCCCAAAACCAGCCTCTACCGATCTGTCACGCCACACAGCTGGTGAGCACACGCATCTTGAATACACCTCAACCGACGAACCCGAGCACCCCTGCTATATCACCAAACGTGGCGAAGCACTTGGGATGACCTATGGCAGTGGATCTTCGTTATTCTAAAAATGGTTTCCGGGTCGGCAGTACCCATTATTGCCGTCCAAATTATGAATACAATATATTATGATATGGATATAATATATCAAGTTAAAGATATAAAAAAAATAAAAACACGAAATAATAAAATTCTATAAAAGTTTACTCAAATGATAAATAGTACAAAGAAAGGCAAAAAACAAAAGTAACCCATGTTGATACACAAATAGACGCACAAGTAATACATAATATCATCAGTCGATTACCTTCTAATTTTAGGTGTATTAATCGTATCAAAGTATCAAAGACGTATGTCGTATGATTTAAGATGATTATCTAGACCGCATTTGAAAGTGTTTTCAAATGCGGTTTATGTTTTCATATTTGCAGAAATATGGAATCTTTAGTACTTCTATATTCATGTTTATTTCTTATTAAGGCAGCGTGAAGGGTTAAAATTGACTGAGGGTCTTTGAAAGGTTTACGCGTTCTGTGAATAAATCCCATCGTCTGATTTTCACTGATTACTGAAGTGATTTGCACTTGACGTCGTCAATTTGTACAACAAATAAGAATTAAGAATCTAGAGTGATTCCTAAATCTCTTATGGAAAATACTTTTTTAAGAATAAAATTATAAATAACATAGTTTGGTGATCTGGTAAGGAGACAGTGAAAGATAATGTTGTGTTGTGTCACAGCATTTATTCTAAGTCAGTAGAGTTTCGCAGTTGGGAGATGACTCTGGACCGATAAGGATGACACCAGGTGCAGACGGCGATGACGGCGGTGGAGTGGTCGAGGCACAGGTCATTGAGTCGACACCACGTTGGTGGAGACCAGACTCGTGGATGTGTTCAGCACTGGTGAAGACGTGGAGTCTTCCGGGTACTGATGTACGGGAGATGCAGGCCGGTGACGATGCCGCGGGGCCGAAGCGCAGACCGGAAAGGTGTCGCAGGGTCTATGAGGTGTGAAGTTTAGTGTAACATTTTTCAACTTTTAATTGCATATCAATGGATAGTACACAAGTTATTGAGTGTTTCGAGTTCATTTTGAAGCAGTTTATGATCGTAAACAGACTCATAAAAGTTTATTTCACGAAAAATGTACAATCATTAGAAAAAAGCACAGTTTAATTTTCTTCTTCTTTCGTATGGTGGGAGGGTCAGAGGGGGACATCTAGTTCTGCGAGCCATTCCAGGGCCTCAGGCGTCGCCTCACGAACCTCATCAATCTCGCCGGGGAATGAATGGAGCGGACATTTGTGTTTAATTTTGAACCAAGGCCATTTATGAATTAAAGAAATAGAAGGGGGACAATATTTGAACCCTGTGGTACACCAGAAGTTACAAATATGAGGGATGATTTGCATCCATTAATAAGCACAAGTTGTCTTATGTTATATAAATTTGATTTTACCCAGCGAAATAGGTCTTCATGAATTCCTATTTTATCGAGTTTTTTTTAAGGAAGATGGTGTGGTTAAAACCTAAAACCTTTTTGGGAATCAGTATGAATTGCATATACTTGTAATATTTTATTAAAACAATTACACACATCATTACATATTATGATTTCAATAAATAGATTTGTGAGGAACAAACCCATGTTGCCTAGTGCAAATAAGGATCTTTCAAAAGCCATTTCAAGCAACGTTTTATTTCTTACACCAGAGTAATACTGAGTAAGTATCTTCCACTCACAAACACCTCAAATATACCATATATTATTTTAAATTAGTAATTTGTGAAAAAGCGCAATAGATAAAATATATTGGCAAATGCCCGATTTAAACTCGTGATCTCTGGTTTGATAGTCAAAAGCCTTACCCCTCGTCCAAGGAGGACGTTGAAGAATTTTGTATTACTATTAAAAACCACAAGTTTTACTACTCGGCTTTGTATGACTCCTCAGACAACATTTTCAAAACCGTGTGTTGTTGTTGTGAAATTCAATAAAAAGAAACAATAAGTTTTACATCTAGTCTCAATTTTAAGTGTGTAAGGATATAATAAGAGAAAGGAGAATGATTGTTAGACTAGTAATTTGAATACATTCCTAGAACCTCTCATTAAGGCCCCGTAGTTAGGTAAGCGTTCAAAGATGGTTTGAACGGAAGATATTTAAATACGAATGTAAGAGGGAGCGCGCTTATATTAAAAAAACGATAATAATTAAGCTGAAATTGTGAAAATATAATAATACACGACTCGTTTGAAATAGAGCAAAAATCTCTCGACAAATCATCTCGACAGATAATAGTAGAAATGTATGTATATGATTTTGCACAAAAACGGCTCTATAAAAATCATCCAAATATGATTATTGTTATTAAATGCTTTAGTTGCAAATAATTATCGAGGTTGTAACATATTAAACAGCAAAAAAATACGTGTTTTCGATAATTTTCGGAGCATACATGACTTTTTTCTATCTAGGGAATTTCATATAATTAACGTCTCTGCATAACAAAAAATAACATACATTTTTTTGGAACTTATAAACTTAAAGAGTTAACGAGAAATTTGTTATAAATCGAAAAAGAGATTGGGTATGCATGGGCTTAAAAAACTGGAGCTAATATTTATTTGAAGATTAAACCTTAATTGTGTTATTTTAAATACTTATTAACAATTCTTAAAGAAAGGAAATGAAATATTAATTAAATCACTATTTTCCCTCGGTTTCAACTCAAGGATAATAGTTCGATTATTATCGAAGAAACAAAATAAAGTGGCGCAAATTTCGTGTCCCAATCAAGAGTGAGACAAATCTTTTGTTTGTTGGAAAAACCTCAGATCAACTTTACAAAAATATTAATTGTTGGTTTAACAGAAAAGTACGAACCGTATAAGAGTCCCAAGTCCCAACTGCTCCCAACCATATGTTGTGAGGCTGAAAGAAATGGGGAGGGGATGGAGATGGAGGAGAAGAAGATATGGAAGATCCTGGCTATTCAAATCTGATCACTCAACAGGGCTAAAACCATTTAAAACAATGCTAAGATTCTGGAACTCTGGAACGTGGCGCAAAAGAGTAAATTTGTGAAATAACACAAATCAATCAAATAAAATTTTCGTATCAAGGGATCGTAACCATTAAACCACGGAGGCCGTCATTTATAACGACATATAGAGTAAAATAGAGTCTAAAATATATTTATTTTAAGTGACCCGAAAAAATTCTCTGATCATCATTTTTGGTAGGTAGTAGGTACATAATTTAAAATTATGTTTTGAAAGTAATTATGCTCCTTTTATATAATAGATAAGTACATAGTGCCTACTTTCTTAATCGGTTTCCTTTAAGCGGGGTTGTCTGGTGTCTTCCACGATGATAATTACGTCAAAGGTACCTTCAAAAAATATTAATCATTAAAAATGCCTTTCAGAAACCCAAGGCAAATGGAATTAATCAACGCCCTTGGAAAACATAAAGGGTTGAAGTTTGTCACTCTGAAAATGATGTTTTAATAGAATTCGAGGTAGAAAGAAAATTAATGAAGGAATGCCCTTTGAACTAAATTGTTCACGAAACAAAATACAATTTGAAGCACAAAATTTGTGAGTTAAATGACAATACTTTTGTATGAAGGGAACTAACCAAGTCTACATAGTATGAAAATAACAATTATTTTCAAAATTAGAACACAAATATCCCTATTTGTTCACGGGTTTGCGCTAGTAACAAATCATCAAACCTTTTTAGTTGTTTGCGTTTACAGTACTTTGCTTGTTAAATCTGATACAATGAACTCAACTTGCTTTAAATTTACGTGTCATTTTCAAAATTGGAACTGATTTTGTTAATAATTCAGACAAACAATAAAGTATGTTCCTACCTGTAAAAATAAACATTTTAATATGTGTACGTACAACTAAATGAAAAAAATTATCATGATTGAGAGCTACGAATTAAAAAGAAAAATATCAATAAATGCACCCGTAATGCTATTTGCGTACACTCATAATTCTCTGGCTTAGCTTATTTATTCATTATTTATTACACGCCGTAGTGGGCTTTTCTTTAAAAAAAATACAAGCATTTTGTATCAGAGTAAACACTTAAAAATTAATACAATAAAAAGAATGTCAACATAATGGCAAAAATGAATCCTCACGCACATAATTGAATTTAAAATATTCAACAAAACAAAATAGTAGAAGCGGAGAACTTATATGGGTACATAGGTCTATTTGTGTCTAGAAGAATAAAAGTGATAGAATATACAACATTTATACTGATTAGTTTTCAAATGAAATACATCACTCAGATCAGAATATTTGTTTCCGAGATTGTGAAGTCTCGGAATCGGAGAATTATGGTAAGCTAGTGTCCTGGTGTTATTGAAGTAAAAAGGTAAGAAATGTCGGCATGATTTTTTGGGAACATGGATATTGATACATTGAAGTAATTCGGGACAGTCCATTTTAAAATGTAGTATTCTTTGTAACAGTATTAAATCTGTGCTTATTCTTCTATCTGAAAGTTTCAAAAGAGACATTTTATCCAAGAGGTAATTGTAATTTATGTTTCGTATAGGAATATGCAATTTATAATTTATAAACCTTAAAAACTTCCGTTGAATCTTTTTAATGTTATCGGAATGAATATTGAAAAATGGAGACCATAACGTAGAGTTATACTCAAGTTGGCATCTGAGAAGGGTTTTATATAACAAAATAAATGTTCCTAAATTATTGAAATCTTTTACAGCTCTCAAAACAAAGCCAAGAGTCTTTAGGGCCTAATAATATTAACACATTAATATGACATACAAAGGTAAGTTTACTGTCGAAAATAATGCCCTGATCAATAATTTTATTAACACAAATTTTCATCATTTAATGAATATTGAAAAAAAAATTAGGATTACTTATTTTGGAAAAATGAATTATCTGGCATTTATTTATGTTTTATGCTAATTTTTTGATTGAGCACCATACAAAAAGATATCTCAAGTTAGTTTGAAGTGTAATACAATAATTAATGTGGTAAATCTCTTTATAAAGTTTCATGTCATCGGCAAACAGTAGAACGTTTATATCAGTAAATACATCAACAATGTCGTTTATGAATATTATAAACAAAATGGGCCCTAGATGAGCGCCTTGCGGCACTCCACTTGTCGCCATAAATTCGTAAGAATTCGTGCCATTTATTCTCACACAAAGACTTCTTTTGAACAAATAACTAGTAAACCAATTTAGTAAATTACCGAAAATTCCAAGTTTAGCTAATTTATTGATAAATATTTTGTGACACACCTTGTCAAATGCCTTGCTGAAGTCAGTGTATACTGAGTCTACCTGGCACCTGTTTGCTTAGGATGTAGATATAAAATTTTCGTATATTAGTAAATTGGTTAATGTAGATTTATTTGAACAAAAGCCATGTTAGTAGGGCGTTATAATTTGTTTTATGTTTGTAGATATTTTATCAAGTACTTTTTTTTCAAAAAGTTTAGGTATCGATGACTGGATACATATTGGTCGGTAATTTGTAACATCCGTTTTGTCACCCTTTTTAAAGATAGGAGTAAGAAAACTATATTTCCATATTTTAGGAAAATATCCTGTCTTTAATGATTGGTTAAAAATTACTAAAAGAGGAACAGATAGGCTGTTTAGACAATCTTTAATTAACACAGGTGGAATGTTGTCATGTCCAGCACTTTTTCTAGCATCTAACAAATTTACATGCTTTTTAATATGATTAATTTCAATGTGTATTTCAGATATGTTTAGACTGATATTCGACGAGAATTTGGAAATTTCTTTATTCCTTTTCATAGACAGACTTAAAATAATCGGTGAATAAATTTACAATATTTTCAACATTACATCAAACTTTTCCATTGAAATTCATAGAAGTTGGAATACCGGAATTATTATATTTTTGAGAATTAGTGTAGTTCCAAAATTGTTTTACATTTAATGTAATCAGAATATCATTTTCAATTTTATCAATTTAATTTTTATAATACATTTTCAATATTCCACAACACTTTCAATTCAATTTCAACAATTCCTTTCTTAACAATTGAAATTCATTATAATCACTTGACAATATGGATCGCGTGTAATTTTTATGAGCATTTTTTTTATTGTATGTTAAAGGGATTAATTCAGGACTAAACCAGTTTGGAAAAATTAAAAATTTATTTTGTCGGAGGGGCACAAAATTTGCAATAGCATCCTTTAGAATATCATTTAATTTATTTACATTGTTATTAAAATCTGTGTTTTCCAAAAAGGACCAATCATTTGAATTTAAGTAATCAGAATTTTTTTCAAAATTTGCTTTAAAGAAGTTATAACTCGATTCGACACTTTTATAAACATTGTTGTTAACAATTATTTTTATAAGCAATAATTGTTCGCCTGAAACACTCATCCACATTGAAAAAATCTCCTGATAAAAAATACATGTCGCCAACGGGACATGTATTTTTTGTCTATTTTTTATCGTCCCGTTGGCGACATGTATTTTTTATCAGGAGATTTTTTCAATGTGGATGAGTGTTTCAGGCGAACAATTATTGCTTATAAAAATAATTGTTATCCTTTGTGCTATGCATAAATAAAATCTTATCTTAAAAACATTAATTTATCAAAAAAAAAATAATAATAATTGTTGTTAACATTGGAGATGATTATATCCAGAGGAGGATGATAGGCGTCTACATGTAATAGTTATTCTAAAGTTTTACATACCGTAGCAGAAGTACTGCAGAAAACTAAATCGAGAACACGGTTATTTACGTTAGCGGCAGTATTAATTAATTGTGGCATTGATAATTAATTAGACATTCCTAGTATCTCCCTCTCACTAGGATTAGCAGTAGACATATTAATACCAGATAATTCGGGGTCATCATGGTTCCAGGATACATTTGGTAAGTTGTAGTCACCTATTACAATAAGTTCGGCACTAAGATACTTAAATCATAAAGTTTCACATCATCAACACGATTCATATATTGCTGTGAAGCAGAGGAGGGCGGAAAATACACGCATCCTATTATAAACCTGCCGGCATTTGTATTTTCAAGCATCACAAAAAGTTGTTCAACATCATGGAGTTTCTGTCAAGGCGATATACATTATAGTTAGACATGATAATTCTGCAGTATTTAAGTCGGGGTCAAGCCAGGTTTCTGTCAATATTAGGTATAATTCTATGATGAATAGTAGGTCTGGATAATCTGAAGTTCTGTAGTTTGGTGCGCATTACCCTTATATTTTGAAAGTATATCATAATGTGATGTGATTTGTTAGTTTTTTGGTAATTTTGATAATATCCATTGATTCTTAAGAGTGTGTTATGTTTGTTTATCAGTTTCTTGCATGGTTTTTGATAACTTTAGGAATTCCATTAAAATGTTTGATTCGCAAATCAATTTCACCCCTTTCTTTTCTCTCCTCCATTTCCTTCCAGAGGTCAGTCAAATGTTCTCTTTGTTGGAGGTCCCTATCTGGTTTCATTTTTATTCCATTAGGCAAAGTATTTTTATTGAAAAGAATAAGTTTTGCCAGCTTAGGGTCCTCAAATTCGACTTTAATGGGCCTAATTTTGTTTGAAATTTTACTACCAAGCCTGTAAATTTTAACTTCTACCGGTTCACTCAACTCACTATTTTTTTCACTAACGATAGTTAAAACTTTTTTTATCTTCCAAGATATTCTCCATGCTTGAGTTGAAACTAGATTCGGGAACGAAAATTCTAAATTAATTATTATTGTATTCATTAGTCTTTTGAACAAATACGAGTTTTTTTTTAACCATCCAAAATGAATTATAATAGAACTAAAAACTAATACGAGTTTTCCCCAGGGTGTTTATGAGGTGCGTGCAATTATTTCACAACCCACTATTCATTAGTATGCGCAACAAAATTTCCACTCAATTTGTAATTTGGGTGCACTGCATTGTCGCACATTTTCAAAGTTGGTAGAAATTAAATTTTTCTAAACTACTATGAAATAAGTAAAGAGAAAATCATTATCACATACACAATCTGCCTGGTTTCACTTTGTAAAGCTTGTCCTTAAACCCTTCAGTTTTTTCAACATTTTCTTTATTCAGTTTTCAATGTTTTCTATATATTTCAAATTTGCTATGCCCGTCGTATTTTTTTTTTCATTTTTCGTGAAAACAAACACTCTTTTAGAAAGAGATAAAATTATCTTTCCCATGTCAGTATTTAAAATAAACACCACTAATTTTAGATCATAAATTTTTAATATGAAAAGTGTCAAGTGTTGTCATAAAAGCTTACCACATTAATTTATACTAAAAATTAAGAAAAATAATGAGAACTCGATAGTTTGAAAACGTATTCGTTTTTGTTTAAGTATTTTTTAAGAAGACTACAGATTTAACTTCATTGTTATCTCATTCATATAACAAAAAAAAAAAATTATTAAAGTGAATCCGAATGTTACGTTAGCAGCGCGAAGTACGAATTATTTATTGATTGTTTTTATTTTTAATTTGTGGAACTACATTTAATTTTTCTTAAGTTATATAAATCAGATTTAATAATGTTATTAAAAAGTTCTCGGAGTATTTTAGTTTTTTATTATATTGTCAGCTGTTTCGGCGTTCACGACGTTACAGTTACAGTCACAGTAATAAAAAACTTAAATACTTGCGGAACATTAGTATATTTGATTTATATTCAATTTATATTAACTAACTAACTAACTAACCATCACGCCGCGTCCTCACAGGGGTAGGCAGAGAGGACGGACCGCCAAACAACTCGGTCTTGGCACACACTTCTTGCCTCATTCACATTCATACATACTCTTATATTGTTCTGACTCTTGACATGGCCCGACTCAAGTATCTGATCCGCTTGGTCGTCCTATGTCTTCCTCGGGCGTCCCCGACTTCTGCTACCATTCACATTTGCATCGTATATTCTCCACAAACACCTCTCTTCGCTCATTTGCTCTACATGCCCAAACCATCTAAGCTTCCCTTTCTTGATCTTACTCATTACGCTTACACCAGCCTTGCACTCTTTGCGGATTTCCACATTCCTCACATGATCATACATGGTTTTACCTCTCATACGCCTCAGGGATCTCATTTCAACAGCATTCAATCAAGTTTCATCCTTTCTTTGCCAGTTCCATGTCTCACTTCCATAAATCAGGGTAGGTGCCAGCACTCCATTGTGGACTGCTAACTTCGCTTCTTTGGACAATTTTTTTGTTAGCGCCAACTGCGTCCAGTCTTCCATTAATGGAGTTACCTGCATTTACTCTTCTTTCATTATCTCTGTCAGCCTTCCCATCTCTCGTAAACATGCTTCCTAAATAAACAAACCCATCCACCTGCTCCAAGTATTCCTCATTCACAGCTATATTGCACACTGTTTTAGTACTCTCTCTTTCAAACACTCTTACTTTAGACTTACTTACATTCATCATTAACTTATATTAAGAAAATAATTCAATTTATATTATGAAAATAATTATTTGCTTCGGCTATTTTTAGGATTTTATTTATGCGTCCAGTAGAATATTTGAAATAAACTGAAAAAAATATTATCTTTCTTTCGAACGTTTAAAAAAATTCGTATTTCCGAATGATAAAAAATGCTGCAATAAAATATGAACACCTGGTTATTCAACACCTTAAAACGCTAGAGATGTAAATTTATAGTGTATAACACCCAAAAAAACACGTTGACTGGAAGATGACTTTGATTGACTGTGTGCAGTTTGCAAAGATAATCCTAAAACATCTTGAAAGTACGAGGCATACGTTATACTAAAGTCAGTACCTTTGCTTACGAGTACGAGTGCCAGGATCAGCTATTCCCTCTACCCTCAAGTTCTCCAAAAAATACAAAACAGCATAAATTGTCTTTGGCTTTCAATCTTTCCCACATGCCCCGAACCGTTCCCTTACTTTCCTCTGAGCAAACTCCTGACTCGATTACCGAACTGAGTGCATCCTCAGGCCCCTTATAGGCAAAGGAAGATATATTATATACTCGTGTTTTGCTTAGCACACAAGTAGACTATGGCGGAATTGAACCATAAAGGAAATGTACTCGGAAATTTCGGAATCTCGGAATAGATTCCGTGGAAACAAAACTCGAAGGCTGTAAAATGAACGATTCAATGAAAAAAAGAAGCCCAGTTTTGGATGTTTATTGAAAATACAGGCATTATTTTTAAATTTTATTTTCACAACAAATAATCACTAACATACGATATTACTCAATCAGCTTTCTGAGATGGAGCTATTACTTGAACAGCATCAGTGTTGTCGACTTGGCTCTTTTAAAGAAAGATTTTTCCGCATGTTTTAGTAGATTTTTATTTTATAAAGAACTCGGAACTTTACTCATTCACGTAAAATGATAATTTAAAAGTTTTTCACTATTGGATGTAGTTATAACTTCGTGGCTATTCAAGGGAAACAATGTAACTTTGTTGAAATCTTTATATTTTTTAAAGGGTTTTGCAACTGGTCAGTTTCAGTGAAAATATGATGATTTAAACCATTTGTATCATTTACATTGTTATCAGTAACTTCTCTCCCCCCTCCCTCCCCTCAGGATACAAAAACATTTAGTGTAACCACTTTCTTTGTTCTCTGAGATCCCCCCCTCTATTATATGGGTCTCGGAATCTCTGTTATCCTGTTGCCTTCACAATTTGGCTGACTGTTTGTCGGCAGCTACCTAAACCTATTATATACTCGTACAACCAGCTATCCAGTGGGCAGCTAAATCAAATATCCCAGTTATATACATTAAACTAACGCCAGTACTATTATTAATATTATGGTCTGTTTTTATGAGATGGTTGGCAAATTCCGCTATTATTGTTTTATTTCAAATTATAGTGTTTAATCATAAAGTATTTACTTCAAATGGTAATATCTTTATTTTTCTTGCTAAAGCAATTCCGATGAGTTACAAAACTCATTTTAAGACGGTAGGAACTTATAACACATGAGGCAGTTAAAAGGTTCAATTTCGCATTAGTATTTTGCAAAACAGTACAAAAATACAAAATGGGAGGTTAGTAGAAAAAAGATTAAAAAAATAAGACAAAAGATGACAAACAAATTACGTTTTTTTTAAATGAACTTGATTTTTCTCTTTAAAGTATTACATATAATTTGTTAGTTTGGTGGCTGTTTTTGTACGAAATATTCTCAAAAATATATGGAAGAACGAATTATGATAAATGTAGAACTGCATTCTATGATGTGAATTACTTAGGTAAACCCTTAATTAGCGATAAAGACAAGTAAGAAAAACTGGAAAACCTAGGCTTTTACCAAGTTAAAAGTTTGACGGCCGGCATAGTCCAGTGGTAACGCATTGGACTGCCATTCCGAAGGTCGCGGGTTCGAACCCGGCGTGCGCAAATAAATTTTATTTGATTAATTTGTGTCATTTCACAATTAATTAATTAAAATAATATATAGTATATTTGCGGCACGTTCCAGAGTGGAAGATACTACCAGTATCGCCCTGGTGTAAGACCACCATTCAGAATTGAAACGTTGCTCCAAATGGCTTTAGCCGTGTTTAGTGACTAGATCTGAATAGCCAGGTACTTCTCCACCTTCCTCTTTCCCTTCCCCACTTACCTTCAGCCTCACAACATCCCCCAATCGGGGATGCCATAGTCTCACTGGCTCCAGACGGGAGCAGTTGGGACTCTTGTGAGGTATTCACTATAAAAAATAAAAAAAGCGTGATAATTGACCGTCATATTAAATAGGACAAATTAGAAGAGCCAACAAAACCCGCATAATAATAATAATAATAATAATAATAATAATAATAATAATAATAATAATAATAATAATAATAATAATAATAATGATTTATTGTCTTCTTTTCTTATTAACACATAGACATAATGATATCCTCAAAACATATATAATAAACATTTATATAGAACAAACATTTTATAGAACAAACATTTCACAAATTGGGTACATGAAAAAGATGAATTGTCAAATGTTACATCACATCTACTAGAAAATAGACAACACATTTGACAAAGACAGAAATGATGAAGTTCTCCACACTTCAAATAAAAGAAAAAAAACTAGATAAACTAGAATCATTAGAACTAACTCGCCAACTATAAAAATATAAAGCCCTTAACTATCCCTTCCTATTAAGTGACCTCCCACCCAAACACCTAAATATTTGTATGTATCTGTCAGCATTGTGTATTTTATATTATCCTGATGAAGGAAGTGAAAAATAAAGTGGTCTAAAACAAATTAATGTTTGAAGAAGAAAATAAATATAAACATCATAATTTTTAAATTCAAATTTATGTGTTTAAATTTGGAAAAAATGTAGATCCTAACTTAGACCAAAAACAGAAAAACATAAAAGGATGTGTGACCAAAAACATAAAAGGATGTGTCAAGTTCCCGCTCCTACATCCAACGTAATATTATCACATTCTAAAATACAAAATGAATTTTCTTAATGTCGAGTACATTAAAATATCATTTCCTGCTTAAATGTAAAAAAAATATCATTTAAAGTCTAACTTACTCTAATTAGGGATGCCATAGTCTCACTGGTTTCAATAAAAAATATTATGTTTCCAAGAAAATAATAGTAAAATCTGCTTGACAACTATGAAGACCATTCAACCTTTTTTTTTTTTCAATAAAAACTCATTAAAAACAAAAAATGTCTAGAAATTGTTACATAGTGAATGCCAAAGAAATACAAAAAAACCATTCAACTTATTTATTTTTAAAACCGAGTTTTAATTAAGCCAGATGATAATTAAGCAAATAATTGTAAATTCAGTTGCGAAAGATCACAAAGCGAAAGATGGGAAAATTCATATAATTGTAATGAAATCACTGGATACCATATTTTTTTCAAATGTTTTGCATAAAAGTCAGTAATTATGAAGCTGAGTCGGAAGTCACCATTGGAGGGGACCCACCCTTTCCTGATGGCTGTGTGAGGAAACTGATTGTTTAACCTCCTTAGCCGCACACGTCAGGACTCTAATTTTTTTTTGTAAAAAGAAGCTAAATTTATTTTTAAACGATTCTAGACCCTCCAATGTCCCTGCATGCATGATTGTTAGTAACATAAAAATATACAAGCCGCGTATTGAGGGCAGTTTACCCCACTATCACGGGGCAGTCCCGGCAAGAATGAGCGTGGCAAGCGGCCTGGCCACAACGATCCCAAGCACCCGCGTCCCTTAGCCAGTTTTCCGAGAGTACCCTCGAAGAAATGTAAATGGAATCAGAAGTCACCAGTTATTATGAATCCTAGTTGTAAGCTATCTGTATTTATTATTTAATTAATATATTTGTACAGCGCTCTTGAGGTTATTTTTCTGGCCAAAAATTATTATTATTATTATTAAACCATAGTTCAAGGAATTATTGAAAATTCAGCTGTGAAGCATCACATAGCAACAATATGGAAAATGCATATAATTGTAATAAAATCAGTGGATACCATCCCTCCCTCAAATGTTATGTGAAAACCATAGTTTAAGGAATAATTGTACCAGTCTTAAGATGACTATAGAAACCGGTAACGATAAAAAATAATAAGTTAAAAAAAGTTTAAAATTTTTCAATTCAATTCAATTCAATTCAATTTGTTTATTCCTTTAAAAACATTACAAAATTACATTTTATTTCGTTTTTAAGTACATTTGTAAAATGGTATTACATAATAGTTAGCAGTGTATAAACTATACCAACATCAAATTGTTTCAATATATCACATAAATTAAAAATAAAAACGTAAATCAATTACTTTAATATATCGATGGCAACACTTGTGACAACAATTATTATTTCTTTTGTAAAGCATTTATCGCGATAACGTACTTTGTAAATAGATGTTTCAAAGGAAATTTACATAACTTATTTTATCTACAATGGATAAAAACAAATATTACTTTTAATTTTGTTGCTTCACGTCTTTTAAGTAAGCTGGAGTATTTTTAAAAATTGAATTTTCAAATTGCACTTAACACATATGTGCGCTTGGCCATCGATTTGTAGAATGGGCTTTATTGCAATATATGACATAATATTTGAGTTATGTGTAAGCAAAACAGACTGTGAACGTGATAGATTACGAAATATTGGAGATTTATTTGAAAAACCTGCTACCAATGACCAACGTCACTGACAAATACTTCTAACTACATACCTTGTAAATGTGTAGTGGATTCGACTGGGAGCGTAACTATATAGCCGCGTCTCTTGCCACCATTTCCAAAAACATTACTTCAAACATTACCACAAACATTGGCTTAAACATTAAAAAGGTATTATATGCATGTAACCTCTAACTAGATACCTACTACATGTGTAGTGGATTTGACTGGGAGTGTTCAAACATTACCACAAACATTGGCTTAAACATTCGAAAAGGCGGCGTTCCCATCCACATTTTTGTTTGCAAACGCAATGTTTGTGTTTTTCCGTAGCCGATGGAAAACATTCTCCGAAACGAAGAGGAAAGGGAGAGGATTATTTTTTTTTACAGCTACCGCACGGTGCGGTCTGTTACGGGACAAGAATCGTACGACTTTTTGAGGTAATGTGCGTTGAGCTAACTTAATAATTATGAGTTATAAGTTAAGTAAATTTTTAATAAATACTGTCGTATGTTTGATTGTTTCTATCATGAACTGGCCTTTAAATAAGTCTTTCTAGTCTGTTTTAGACGGCCCAACAAAACATTGGAACAATTTTTGACAGCTGCTGTTTTGAGATTATTAATTGGTATTTGTGAATCTGGTAAAGGACAATGAACGATAATTTTTGTGTTGTGTCGCAGATTTTATTTTGAGTCAGTAGAAATGCGCAGTTGGGAGATGACACCGGACCGATGACGACGACACCAGGTGTAGGTGGCGATGACGGCGATGGAGTGGTCTGGGCGGTGGTCAGTTACTCGACACCGCGTTAGTGGAGACCGGACTCAAGGATGTGTTCAGCACTGGTGAAAACGTGGAGTCTTCCGGGTACTCCAGTGTGAACAAAGTAGCTGAAGGTGCGATGGACCTGGTAGGCAGATGTACGGGAGATGCAGGCCGGTAACGATGCCGCGGGGCCAAGGCGCAGACCGGCGAAGGTGTCGCAGGGTCTAAGCGCGTGAGGAGCGCTGGCCAAAGATGATAGCCGGGGCCAGGGCGCTGATGTGATCCCGAGGAGTCCATATTGATTCGTAGTCCGCGCAGAGCCGGGTGTAGGTAATTAGGTCCTGTAGCGGTGCAGTGAAGTAACAACGGGGCGCAACGCGGGGGGGAAACTGGCAGACGGTGGTCGGCCGTTTCAGTATGCAGCACGCAGTAGCATCGCTCGCATGCTGGTCACTCCTAAAAATGCTAATTAATGACTGGATGAGTACATCTCGACGCGCCTCATTGTATAACCGCCCGGGTGCATCGAGAACATTCAGACCTGTGTCTAGAGAGTTCCCACTACAATGCGTTTTGCATTGGCAAATGTTCCAGAATATTCCAGTATGTGACATCAACTCGCATTTCTGGTGAAATGACGTCACTTCGCCTCGTTTTTTTTTTTATATCTGGCCGAGAAAAGAAAACTAATTTTTCGGTTCAGTTTCCGAGGCACGGAAAAAATTACTTAAACCAAAAATGTTTTTTATTTTCGATTCCTGACATAAATTCAAATTTCGGGGTCAAAGGTTCTGTCGAACCCAAAATCTGTGGTTTCTCCCTGGTGCAATAATATCTGCGATTGCAAAAACGGCAATATTATATGAACACCGCAAAAGAGTTCCAACTGCTCCCAACCGTCTGGAGCCAACGAGACTATGGCATTCCCAATTGGGGTATGTTGTGAGGGTGGAGGTGGTAGGGAGAGGAAGGAGATGAGAGATGAGATGAGAGGAGAAGGTGGGAGAGTACCTGGGTATTCAGATCTGGTTACCAAACACTGCTAAAGCCATTTCTGAATTATGGTCTTTCACCAAGGCGATACTGAGAGTATATTCTTCTGTGGAACGTGTCGCAAGTAAACTCAATATTTTTTAAAATTAAAAAGTACAAATTACATAGGATATAAAATAATATATATTTTAAATGTCTGTTCTTAAAAATGCCCGTTAAATTCATTTAACTTGGTGTAGAAATAAAATTTGAAAAAAAACCGTTCTACGACAAAGGAGCAAATTTAAAAAATATATTTGAATATCTGAATATTTCCACTACAGTTGTTAAAGATATTAATTATATTCTTTTAGAAAAAGGTGTCTCTTATTTTATGTCATATTTTTTGCAATGTGGTGGCTTTTGGCTGGGCTTTCTATCCTTGCGAACTTGGCTCGGTACCAAAGATCTACAAAACTGTCATCTAGAATCTACAGATTAATTTGGTCGCTCCAATAAATTCTGTTCATTCAAGGAGATATAAAAGGTAAACGTACCTAATAATATTTATTCCACTCTAACCAAGAAAGAGATATTAAATCACGATAAAAAACCAATGACATATATTTAAAAAATTCGTTCAAGAGCAAAAAAAACATAAAACATCTTTCTTGGAAATCGCTCAAATTATGTAGGTACTAATAATCTAAATGCTTCTTTTTTCAATTCATTCATTGAGTATACTCTATATAAAATCACAAAAAAATATTGAGTGTTCTCAATTATTAAACATAATTGAATAAAGGTAGGTACGTGGCACACGCGTGCGTGCAATCTTATTAATGAAAAATACTGTAAAATAAATTAAAATCAAAATGCGAGCATTATATGATTGTGTTCAATGGTGACCGGATAAATCATCACAATGATAATTCATAACATCTTTAAAAAGTTATATAAAGTCATGGAAAGTGATGAAACAAAAACTTTAATAACTGGGTTAAGAAGGTTAGGTTAGATTTTAAAAAAATCATCGTTTCTTATGACTTTACACTTTTTAAAAGTGTGTTGAATTGTCACTGTGTTGAGTTATCATAGAACCGTGTTCAAACTGTTCAACATATAATTTCATCCTCTTTGAGGTAGATATCTTCAATTGCAACGACAGTAAATATAAAATCTATTAAGTATTTTAAAAATGTAGTCATATCCAGATTAAACCGGCGTTATATTATTTTATTAATCGGCGTTAATAAATAAATAAATAAACCAAAGTACAAAAAATGTAATTATCTATATATATATTATTTTTTTTAATAGATCATATGGGTTACATTAATACATACATATTTTACAAAATATAATATTTAGGTTAATAATATTTGAAATATTTAATAAATATAATATATAATTATTTATAATAGTTAATATATTTATAATATTCAAAATTTAATTTTTTTTTTTACTAAAAGTTTTTTTGGAAAAAAAGTTTGATTTTATTTATTTGCTCTTGTTGGTTCGTTATACAGCGCAATTCGGATGGGAGATTATTGAATTTTTTTATGTCTTGGTAAATATATATATATATAATACTTAGACTATGTAATTGATAAATATACAATTTATTAGTATAATGGAACAATCTACATTGGTTTCTCGGTTAGGTTGTTCAAATCAAATATATTGTGAAAATTTAATGTCCCTAAAATAAATAAAAAATCGATATAACATTATATCACGGCACTAATATTGATAATCATATGAAGGGCAAGGGTTAGGATTCTGACTAGCAAGCCAGATGACGCGAGTTCAAATCCAGACGTACGCAAGAAATGATTTGGTTAAATTGTCACATCTTTCAATTTACTCATTAAAAATATGTAGTGTATCTGCGACATGTTCCAGAGTAGAAGAACTCTCATCGCCCTGGTTAAGACCACCATTCCGAATCGAAACGTTGCAGTTGCTTGAAATGTTTTTTTACGTGTTACCAGATCTGAATAGCCAGGTACTTCCTCACCTACCTCTTTTCTCATCTCCTCCTACCCATTACCTTCAGCCTCATAACAATACAATACAGGGCCCGCAGATAATTTAATAGTACACAACTGCTAACCCTGTACAAATCGCAAGTGCGCCCTACTGTCGAATTTGGCAGCCATCTCTGGTCCGGAGCCCCTAAATACCTGAAAAAACCCTTGACTCTGTGCAGAAATGGGCGGTCCGTTTGATAGATTCCCCAATCTTAACAAACGGACTGCAATCTTTAGAGCACAGGCATCAGGTAGGTATGCTGTCCTTTTTCTATCGATATTACAATGGAAGATGCTCTGAGGAACTATCGTCATTGATCCCTTCGGCAACGGTGCGTAGTTGGGATACACGTCAAACACGCGCCCAACATTTGTACACGGTTGACATTTGTCACACGAGAACGGGTCGCTTCTACGATTCGGTCTTGGGTTCAACAGCTCGGCTGTGAAACGAACTGCCGGCCTCTGTGTTTCCTCCCTCCTACAACTTGGGACTCTTCAAGACCCATGTTCACTCCTTCCTCTCCACACGGCATCCCCAAAGATGACATAGGCCCTGAGGGAAATTATTTACTCTTCAGGGCCTCCTGTGTGGAGTTAATAAAAAAATACACAATTGGGGATGCCATATTTTCATTAGTTCCAGACGGTTGGGACTCTTGTACGGTTCCACATTTATAAAAATCATAGTTCATCTTTCAGATGTACAGAACGTAACTCCCTCTAGGCAATGATTATTTTTAAGCAGAAAAAATATAATGGAAAAATTAATTCTTGTCATAAAAGCGTAGACACGTTTTTTTACGACTTTATTTGAATTCCGATAAAACTAATACAAATGTGAGTATTGCTTCCGAACCTCAAAACAAATACTTCTGTTTCCGACAAAGCCAGTATTTCTTTAGGTTTTTTTCCCTTTGAGAATCAATAAAGCGAATTATCAATTTTCTTCCCGAGAATTCGCCAAAGGAATTAAATTTCCCGTCTAACTTCCATCGTTCACTATTTACGACTACAATCAATCATTGTTGAGTTAATATTCAGAAGAGAAAATATGTTAGGGGTGGAATACTTATATTCATAAGTGGTGGCTAATTGAAATAAATTTGAATACATTTGTGAGGAAATTTGCTAACTGAGTTAGCAAATATTTTTGTCATGTCGATGGTGATTGTTGCCAGTAGTAAGAATATGCCAACTCCAATATTAATAAATACCAATGCAGACTTTCTTAGTAGTGTAATTATATTTATTTGATGACAAATTAGAGAGACATCAGAAATTTACATTTCGGATGAACACCCTTAGTTAAAAATTTAAACAAAATAAATACACAATCAAAACATAGAAATCTCACTAAAAGAATTGAAATTTGTAGGTTTGTAGCTACCTACCGACTTTATCGCTTGTTTGAATTTACACAATCGTCAGTGCCAATTTTGAAAACTTAATTAATAAAGTATGTTGGATAATTGCGAGGCGAAAGGAAGGTGTCTGTTTTTTTTAACTGTGAGTACTAACCTATGAGTTTACTCCGGTCTAGCTCGTATTTGAAATTACTTTTTTAAATCTGTATGAAGGTCCTGCGGGTTTGGATCCATACTAATGACAAAAAAACAAAATTTTGAAGTTGACATCCATTATATTTTTTACGAACAAACTAGTTACAACATTTTTCTTTTGTCCAAGAGCAGATTCTGTTAGTTTTGTTTTAATTTGTAACATGACAAAACTACGGGAATTAATATTTTAACCATTGTTTGAGAAAATAAGGTTTTTTTTTTCATTATTGTGCCAAATATCCAACTTCCTCGTACAAAGTGTGTTACCTATTTAGGTGCTTGTCGACGTACTTTAAATTTAAATATTACCGTTTAAAAATACTGTGACATTATTTATAGTTTTAAATAACATAAATAACTTTAAATACACAACTGTTTAATCACAAAAGATCGACACGTTTTAAAAAAAATTGATTCTTCGTCAGGATTAACGTACTCGTACATGGAGAAAAATGACTATTGTGAATTTATTAACAACTAAGAATCTTTTCAAATTATTGGTAATTCCGGTTAAAAACGGGATTGTACGCCTTACGAATCAACAGGTTTCTTGATAAACTTTTAGTAAATTACCAATATATTAGCATGATGTCTGAACACATGTTCATGAAAATGTTTTTTTTTTGCAATAGAACGATTTTTTTATATCATCCTATATCATCTTTTGGGATGCTGTGTTGGGGGTCTTTTTAAGAAAATGTAGTTCGGTGAAGGAAAAAAGGTATGAGGGGTGGGTAGGAATTTGGGGGTCAGTGTGTCCCTCCCTTCAACCGATCCATCCCTCACAATGCGTTGCAAAACTGTGGGTCCAGAAAGTTCTTCTGGAGAGGTCAAAATGGTCTTCCTAAACACAGTAAGACAGCATCTTCTGATCTGGCCCACCACGTAGTAAGCGAGCAGACGCATCTGCCGTTCAGACTTCGAAAAAACTCACCTCAAACGTTGCTAACCACTTGAAGCAACATATGGCACAGGTGTTGGTTATCCAATAAATGGTTTCTTGGGCGTCATGATAATTCAAGTCAATTCAATAAAACATTAAAAATTGATGTTTATTTACTGTGAGGGTAAAATCGATTACTATCCGTGTTTTATGAAAACAAACAAATTAAGAATCGACAAAAATATTAAAAAGAGCTGTGATTAATTAGTTATTATTATTTAAAAAAATACATAAAATGAATAAAGTCTTAAAAAAATTATTATTTTCGACTTGGTATTTGCTTATAACGATATTATGTTAGGTCCATAATACATTTTAAGCAAACTCTTAAAAACACCAACCTTGACCAATCTGAAAAATTTTTCATTCATCATAAAAACAGCATTTTTTATCGGAAATTATACAAAATTAATGGGAGTAATAAAATGATTAGCTTTCTTCTGAAGTCAGATAGAACTCCTCCCGGTGATTCAATTAAGTGAAATAATTATTTGAAAATAATATTCCAGGTTTTCCCAGCTCAATGGAGGAAAATTCTCTTATTAAAATCCATTTAATTTATATCTTTAGTCTGTTGAGATTTAATTTACCATTGGGATCGGCGGCCCGCCACAGTGGCATGAAGCTAAGGTTCCCGCAATAGCCGAGCAATACTTTTAGTTTATTTTGTGTGGCTTCTTATTGAGATAAATCTTTTTCAAGTCAGGCGATCTTTGAAAAAACTGGGGTCTAGATTTCTTTTTGGCTGAACTTCCCCGCAGCATTTATTTTTTTTTCTTCTTCGTCTTTTGTGCGCTGAAATTGAGCGATTTTCAAGGTTTTTCGAGATACGTGCTCGAAATAATTATTTCCTACTTTTTTCTGCTATGTCCGAAGAATGAATTGGTGGAGCGGTCGTGGTACACAGGAAATGAATTCCAGTAGTGATTACATAAAAAAGTATTTCCGCCACCGGAAGATCTCTCTGCTTTCAGCCCCTCAAGCGGTGGCATCGGATGACCCAAGTGAAGCGACATATTTAATAAAGGAACTTTCAAAAGTGATATTTAGTCATTTAGTAGATAATATCAAGTCAAGGGAGCTAGATTATTCTTTTCGTCACAATCTTGTCGATTTTTAGTTAATTTTGAAAAAAAAATTCTGCCATTCTCAATGAAGCGTACAAAATGTCATTCAATTTTTTTTTAGATTTATTTTCAAAAGTCGGTAAATTGTCGGTTATTTTGAAACATGAATTGAATTTGGGAGGCGGGTATGGGCACCACCACCCTGGGAACCATTTATTGGATAACCGTAACCCCTCGTCACCCCAAGTGGTTTGTCATGTTTGGTGACTTAGCAGAGGTGCCCGGGTTTACGGAGTAAGTTTTGTCTAGGTCTTGGCGGCAGATGCATTTGCCCACCTACTGCGTGGATCGGGAGACACTGGTTGAGAGAGACATTTTGACTTCTTCATCGCTTTGCACTGTCACTCCTGGACATATTAAGTTCAGTTTCTTACCCACTCCGTGTACCTTTTTCCTTCCCAGAACACCTCCCTTCTCTTCCCATAAAGATCATTCATACAGCATCCCCAAAGATGATAAAGACCCTCAGAAATATTTATTCCTCAGGGCCTCCAGTGTGGAGCTAAATTAAAAACAACAAAAAAATCCAATTGTACCGTCCCTTCTCCATTGTTTTATATTTCGCCCTTTAGCTTGGCAACTGTGGTACCTAGTCCGATTAGCTTGTTGAATTAACATTAAAATTTATTTGTACGGAATTCAAGCATAACTTCATTCATCACTTTGTCGCTGACTATGATAAGTTAGTAAATTGTATTTACTTTTAACATATTTTTTATTGTAATTTTTTGCTAAAATCGGTTCCCAACCAATAAAATAGTATATTTTCAAGTGGCTTGTCGACAGAAACACAAAGATAAAAAAATTAAATGAGCGCTTGCAAAAAACGAGAAACTTCCCTTGCACTATTTTATGATGATAAAAAGATTTCAAAGAATGTTTTATTAAAAAAAAAACCTTTAAATTCACGTAAAAGGTATCTACGGATTTTAAATGAAATTTTAATAAAACCATGCAATTTTTACCTAACATTAAATAAATTGCACCTCCGGTTTTTTAAATTATATTTAGCTTCTGTGTTTGACCATTTCAAAACCGTTATTAATGCGGAAAACATCATAATTTTCTCTTTAAAAAGTAATACACTCCCGGCTTTCCAGTGCATGCATCCAGTTGAAAATTGCTTTGATTGATAATGGTAAGAAGTGTTCAGAAGTCTACACAAGCGAATCTATACTTTAGTAATTTCCAACTAAAAAAGATAAAACCAAATGTTCAATTGAGTTACTCTTCTTATGTGAATGAATTATTGATTATTCTTATCTTTTAATATTTATTTACTATTGCGTCATTGCATTTATTATGCAAAGATTACACAGATTTATGAAATGGTTATGTTTTTATAATTATTAAAATATACCGCCAATTTCAACTTTCAACACAACATATTGAGAAATGACAAGTACATATGTTCAAAAGACCTAAACAATATAACACATTTAAATTATTTTTAATGAAATATTGTACCCTTAATTTTCTTACGCTTTCTTTATCTGTAAAAAGATATATTATTTTAATCGTCTTTAAAAAACTATTTTACTAATTTTTGTACCTAGGTTAATATTATATTTGTATTTATTTCATAAGTATTTGATTATTGTTGAAAAAAATCATTAGAACATATTTTTACTCTTAAGGTAAATACTCCTCCCATGAACACGAGCTAATGGAGCTCAGCTTATGAAGAAGTAGAACAATAAAGAAAAAATATTTATAAGTCTGCTTATTGTTATCATTTGCAATGTTAAATAATTAACATGTAATATATATTTTTTAAAATTAAAAAAAATATGCCAATAGCAGTTATTTCATTATTAAACGATTAATAAAACATTACCGTTTAATTTGAGGACAAAATAAAGAGTTTTCCAATAAGAGGTGTTATTTTGAATAGCCCGTTATTTCAGTAGATGTAACTTTTAAAGCTGTTATTTTTTTACATTTGACAAGTAAAAACTACGTTATTAATAAAAATGGAACGATACACGCTTCAACAACGCATTGAAATTATTAAAATTCACTTGAGTGAATCAAATGCAAATCATTTTGAGTGATGAGATCCATTTCCACCTCGGTGGCTTCGTCAACAAGCAAAATTGTCGCATCTGGGGCTCGGAAAATCAAAGAATTATTGTTGAAAAGCCTCTCTATCCTCAATTTATGACTGTTTGGTGCGGTTTAAGGTCCGTCGGAGTCATTGGACCTTACTTTTTGAAAATGAGGCTGGAGCAACAGTTACGGTGAATGGATCGCTATCGAGAGATAATTAATGATTTTTTATGGCCGAAATTGGATGGTATTGATTTAGACAGCGTTTACTTTTAACAAAACGGAGCTACGTGCCACACAAGCAACGAAACCATTTATCTTTTACAATTAAATATCAAAATAACACCTCTTATTGGAAAACCCTGTATTTCAAAGTAACCTACCGAATATTACTTTCTCAGTAAATGAAAATTGCAGTTAGGCGTGGGTAAATAGAATCATATAAGTAAGTCATCTTAAGGTGATCTAGCAACAGTTCAAAATGGCTTTGACCGCCGAAACAGCTGTCACAATAATTAAAGTCTAAAATACTTGCAGAACTTAGTGACTACCTTATTAAATTTCGTTTACATTGAATTTAAAAAAAAATTGAGCGAGTTCTATAAATTAAACACCAACACAATTTATTATTTCAACACCAACTACTTTTTGTCTGCGCTCGATATATGCAATAATTTACACAATTTCAAAGGGGGTTAACAGGGTTCGTAAACAATGATTTAATTAAATTTTATGAATTTTACCACCTTCGTTGTGAAGTTTTATTTCATAGCTGAATTTCCCATTATTTGTTTATTACCAACAGTCATTATTGCATCGATTTTATATCGGCAAATTGTCATCGTATACCATCCCTGATAACCCCCTCCCCAAATTTGTGTATGTAAACCATAGTATAACATAAGTGGAAAAAAGTTTAAATTTTTTTCAATATAAAATTATAATGAAATTCCACCATAAATTGTCAGTATCAAAAAATAAACGACACATTTACTTGTTTTCTGATGGGCGAATTTAAAGAAATTGCAATTCTTGGAAGACGAACTTGCTTTGGTTTAACTTCTTAATAGCATCATATTTGCCTACCTTAATCTAATATGAAACATTTTAAATGGAGTTTGTCCGTTTAGTAGCTGAGTTGGTATCGCGTTTGACGTAGTGTGTTCAATTCCTCGGTTGACGTACTGTGGTGGTAGTAGGAGATTTTTAAATACTGTCGTTATTTGTAACCCGGGAATATTTGTCTTAACATAAATGAAATAAATATAATTTTGAAGTGAACTTCTTTACGCGCGTTATGCATTTTCGAGGACCGGAGTAAAACCGACTCATGACCGTCACGAAAAACCGTGATCATTTCGCTATAGGAGCCTAGCTAATATTATATCCCTAGTTTAGGTCGCTCTTCAAACTTAGTTTCGCGGTCTAGAGGCAGAGCGCCCAACTGTCGTCGTGAAGAACCGAGGTTCGATCCCCGCTTTAACTATATTTTTTTTCTTATTGTGATTTTTTTAATACGAGGAAAAGTGATAAAATGCTCTCGTGCTGCGACTTTGTCAGGCATACATATAAGTAGATATCTACATGATTTGTAATAATGTAGTAAAAAATTACATAAATTTGTTAATTTTAACCGAGAGTCTCCCGAAATGTCTAAATCCATTTAGTGAGACTCTAGACCGGCAGGTGTTCACTCGAGTAATTGGCTAGAATTAACGGTCGGTACCTATATGATATTTTGGTCGAAATATAGCTTACAAATCGAGCCGATAGAGTCGCTCGGTATTTTGATTAATTATTTTTATTTTGAATCATTAAAATTACTAATCAAGGCCGATAACGCGACTAATTACCCCCGCAGACGTGCGTGAAAAGTTTTTTTAGTAAAAAACACAACAGTAAGTGAGTTTTTCAAAATTTAGAAATGTTTTTTAAATTCAGACTCCATACGGGTATGAGATTGTTAAAACACGATAGATCTTTTCCAAAACGGACATATATACAAAAATATTTTCTAAAACAACAGATATGACTTCACACTGCCGATATATTTTCGATTTGACCCTATATAAAGCGTTAACGAGACGTCATGTGATATTATTCATTTGCCGTGTTTGAAAACTAAAATTTGCGCTAGACAAGTCAATTGAGGAGTACACATTGTATACGCGGTTCTCGTCGCGCGAGATACCTCTCCTCGCGGTCTAGAGGCAGAGCGTTGGACACTCGTTATGCAGGACCCGGGTTCGAATCCCATATTTTTAATTTTTTTTTATCACATGCTACTTATAAATATGTCAATAGACAGAAAAAAAGAGAGAATGAAATGAAAAGAGAGAGACAGAGAAGAATACTAAAAGTTTCACTTCCGTCGTGTGTAGGCTTGCCACACACTCTATTTTTTTTATAGCATATCGTCATTATTTATTTCGCTCTCTTTTGACTGAGATATAGAAGATGTGTAGAGGATGTTATCATCGAGCAAGACTTAAACTTCATTTCAAAATAGAATTTCATTTTGAGAAGGTAAGCGTTAATGATATTAGCGCTCAAAAGGCAGATGTAAATAAGGTTATCTCGTCAAACGGCAAGTGTAAATAATATTAGGATATTTAACATGGAAAAATACTCCGCCTGGGCTTGTTTGCCGGGTACGAAAAGCTTATTAAATTGCTACTACATTTATAGAAAAATTTCCAAAAAATTGAGTTCATTTTTTTTACAATTTAAGATCTAAGACTTATTTTCTCTTTTGTGTCGAAATCTGGGATTCATTATTATTAGTTTTTTTCCAAACTGCTTCTAACCGTCTGGAGCCAGTAAGACTATGGCATCCCCAATTGGACTATTTTGTGAGGCTGAATGTAATGGGAGGGGGGAAAGAGGAATGTTGAAAAGTATCTGGCTATTCAGATCTGGTCACCAAACACGGCCAAATTCATTTCAAGCAACGTTTCAATTCTGAGTGGTGGTCTTACACCTGGGCGATTCTGAGAGTAACTTCCACTCTGGAACGTGCCGCAATGTAATACATTTTATTTTATTTTGTTTATTTGGGAAAACCAACAGATTTTTTACATTCTTAAATAATCAACTTATAAAAAATACAAATAATATCTAATGATAGGTTTTCACTTAAAAATTTAATTATAATAACAAACTAAGGGTCCAGTACCCGTGGGCAAAAAATATTTACAGAAAATACTAAATAAAGTAAAAATAACATAAGACAAGAACACAAGTAAATTACAATATATCAATTTTATCCTCACACAACACCAATAATCACCAATATATGTATATACCTACAACCAAACTGAACAGATGTTTATAAAATGAATCACTTGTAACTGGACAGGGTTCATATCAACAACATGATAACTTGCAGTATGTTATTAATTATTATTTAATAATAGCTAAGGTATCTTTTTTAAATGTTCCTAAACTACACGAAAATATGTTAATATAATTAAACATACACATATTATTATACATAATACATATTTTTGTTGTTTGTTTTTGGGGTGTTATGCCGTGTCAAATAAAATAAAATAAATAAAATTAAATTGCAGTTCCATTGTACTGTAATACCTACAGGCTCGTAGTGGATTGAAGCTGGCGGCACGGTATCGCTTCCAAGTAAATAAACACAAACTCGACAACCAACAATTACACATCTTGGGATCTACCGGATCTGCCCTGATGATGGACACTGCAACGCTGTCCGAAACGTCGGCTAAAGCATGAGTTAGCGCAACACGGCATAACACCCCAAAAACAAACAACAAAAATGCTTTTGGCCGTGAAAATCTAAAAATATATAATACATATTATAATTGTGAAATAATACAAACTAAGCAACATTTACTTCCGCAGGCTGGGATTTGACCCTGCGACTGCCAGCTTCCTAGCCGAGAGCTTTACCCAGACAACGTTTTCAATCAAGTCGTTTCTGATCAGGGTGGATCTGAGAGTATCTACCAGGTTGCAGTTGTCCTTTGCAAAGATGTCATTCCTTTTTGGTAAAAACGGACTTCCATTTAAAAATTCTTAGTTATAGCTTTGCTATTTACTAATTTCGCACCCAGTGGTCATACAATATTTCGCAAACGAAAAATTGCGTCTTTCGCATGATTATTAGTATATTGTAATACTTTATAAAATGAGACTACGTCAATGACGCGAACATCCTAAATAACTGTGTTCATCGAAAGGGAATCATTTTACAAAATATTTCGTTAGAATTACGAAAAATGCAATTTCATGCGCATACATTAATGCACTTTTCGAGTCCGATAAAATAATGTTTGTTTTGTTCTTGTCACGCTTGTTTTGAATTTAAGGCTCTCAACAATTGAATTATTCGATGTGTGTTTTGTGCGACCATTTTTGTGTTTGCCGAAAAGAATGAAAAAATTTTCCCCAGTATTTTGATAATATTTACTTTGGAACCAGTCAATGAAATGAACGGATGGAAGCAATTGGAAAGCTTTTTCATAGTTTTGTTTAAAAAAAATGCACTCTTTTTCAAGACGAATAAAGCACATTTATCTATTTTAGGTATAAAACTCCAAATCTATAAAATGCTAGTCTTCCAAATTTTTAAATGTTTCCCTCGCTCTATTATATCAAGAAAACCTCAGTTCCATCGAATATAGGGGAAACAGCTTCGTGAATGAGTCCGAGATTGCAAGTAAATTCCTAGTTACTTTTTCAAATTGATATTGATTCATTTAACATGTATTCGTGTAATTTGTCTTTTTATAGATCTAAGAGCTGATTCCGTCGATTTTCTGGTAGCTTACCGCATTTGCTTTGATATTATGGTATTTTGAACCTTAAAATTGTTGCTAGCATACTAAAATATATTATTAATGTGTCTTAACATTATCCTAACTTGCCGTTTTGTCACTTGCAAACATGTTTATTTTATCTTTAAAAAAGCGCGTCACAAAGTTCCCTGTCAAATCTCATGATTTTTCATTTTCAATTCTGTATTATTTTTAAGCAATAATTATTAACCTGAAACACCTATATACAAATTGAAAAAATATTCCGAGAAAAAATTCATGCCGCCAACGGGAATTAAACCCGCAACCTTCTGACTGTCGGTCAGGTGCTCTAGCAATGGCGCTACGTCGGCTTATTCAAAACCCGCCAATTTATTCAATATGTACTGGTATTTTTCATTCACAATTATTGATAATTATTATTTATATAGGTGTTTCAGGCTAATAATTATTGAATTTACACATGTAGCAAATACTTTGTGGATATACATAATTATATAATAATTTCACCCGTACCTTCCCCTCCCCCACCATAGTTGATGTTCTCTCTCCCTCTTCTACCCTTCAAATAAATACACTGTTATTTATTTAATATGTTTTTATATAACCCTAATGAAGGTTCAGGTGAATCGAAACCGGCTGGTTATAAATATTAAAAATATATGCAATAAAGTGGTTATTAAGAAAATTATCTTATTATTATAATAATTATTACTTAAAAATAATACGTTATCCTTTGAGCTATGCATAAAAAACCTTGCCATTTAGACATTAGGTTATCATTAAAAATAATCAAAGTACTGTGTTTATTTACGGAAGAGCATCATGTTACTTATTTTTGTCGTGAAAAAACGGTTATTTAGCTGCTAAATATATTAAATTTTTAGAAAATTTTCGTACGTCTTAATTAAATTATATTTTCAGTAAAATTATAAAGAGAAAAAAATACTTCTCAGAATATAAGAAAGCAATCTTCCTTTTCGAAACTATATTAAAGATATCGCTGGTAAATCACTTAAACTACTTCCACTTTAAACAGCTTCATTTATAAACCTATCGATTTAAAAAAAATAAGTAGGTACTCTATAAAAAATCACCGTCCGCCCTCATCTTGAGTAGCTGGTGTCAGTTGATGAATTCACCCCTAAATCTAATAACTTCGAAGTTTTATTCCAAAAGATCAATCTGAAATCCTTCTGACCCATCCTTGAATGCTCAAATTTAAATATTAACACTGAAATGTTCCCCGGTAATTCCACAGCACACGGGGCAAAATATCTAAATTCAACAGTCGTAGCCTAATGAGTCTTAACGTGAATTTAATATTAGATTCTACGGCAACTAGGAAGTTGTCTTTTGTTAGTAAGTTAGTTTGAGACAATGGGGAGAGAAACTGAGATAAGTCTTGTGGGCGTGACTGTGTGTCCGTAAGTAAATACGCTCAATTTTTCCTTACCTCTGGTGAAATTGATCATACATTTTCCAACGTTGTAAATCTTTCTAGAGCAGATTCAAAATTACTTTTTCCTTTTCGGGGCCTACGAGATTAAAAGACTTATGTTTTATATTAATAAACCAAAAGAAATGTATTTTGGCCGTGTCCATATTTCCGAAGTATTAGATACTTTCAGTATCACCCTGGTGAAAGACCAACATTCCGATAAGAAATGGCTTTAGCTGAGTTTGGTGATCGGATCTGAATAGCCTGTAACTTCTCCACCTTCCTCCTCTTTATCTTCTTCTCCTCCCCATTACCTTCAGTCTTACAACATATCCCTATTTAGTCTTACCTGCTCGAGACGGTTGGGAGCAGTAGCAGTTGGGAATCTTGTAAACAAAACGAAAAACGTATAATTTTACATGACTCTGGTGAAATTGGTCATAAATTTAAAACAATCTCAAAAGGTTTCTTTTTTCACTATTTTTTTATTTATTACAAAATAGTACAAGATTTTTAAATCATAACAGTGTGCAAAATATATTTTTTTCCTAATTATTATACTACTCCATAAAGTGAGCTCCAGGAACTCGTTTTTATGGGAAGAGTATGATTTACACAAAGAAAATAATAAAAACATTATTCAAAGTCTTATTAAAAAAACTACAAACGTAATTCACAATACAAATTTACATAATTCAATGTTTAAATTAGCTACAAACATAATTCAATCTTCGGATTAACTACAGACATAATTCAATTTACACAATTTTAGAGAATTAGTATTATAACAATAGCCAAAGTTTTTATAAATGCTAAATAGTAATGGATAGTATGCGTATATTATTGGTACAATATAATCATTGTCCAATTTCAGGGAGAAAATTTTATTTTTAAATTGTTCTTATTTCAATGTTTCTGTTACCTTCATTTTGTCTTTGGACAATAATATATTGTACCATTTCACACCTAAATATAAGTAATGGTGTTTATCCTTGATCGTTTTTAGCATTGTGATGGCTATTACGCCCTTTATTTTGAATTGATTGCTTATGCTATCTAAGGGGTGAATTTTATAAACGAAATATTCTTTCTGAATTTTGATAGGTGGTACAATAAGTTGGAAGTCGTATGGTTTCCTAGTTACAATTTTAATAATAATTATTCTTTGGACTATTATGGGTTGTGAGTAGCTTTAAACCCAATAATGCCATGCTGCAATAAGGACTGTATTCATGCATAGTAATCAATTTTGATCGTTTTCTTGTTTTGTATGTTATAGAAGACAAAGATGCTTTTTTTTCTACTGTGAGGTTGATATGGTTTTTCCATTTAACATTATCTTTTAAGATTCCGAGATATTAAACTTTAGATTTATAATTTAGTTTATCTCAGTTCGTATTAAATTTAATGTCATTTAAACAATTTTTTGAATTAATGGTTACGTCAATTAATTTTTTGGGCACATCTTCTTGTAGAGAGAAGGGAATACAATAAGTTTTTTCTGTGTTGCGATCTTTTGTTGATATATTATCTGTAACGGCGACATCAGATTTATGGATCACACTTCTACAGATTTTTAATTCGGTGGCTTGGGGTTAACGCTGGACTAGTTATAATAGGTCAAATTAACATCCAATTACGAAGGAACCGCCTTGGTTGTTTTATGGGGTTCTCCGTGGCCTTTTCACTCACATTCTCTACTCGGACTGCGGGAAAGCGCTGACCTATTCTCCGAGTTATAATAGGTACTGGACTTATTATGAAACTAGAACTAGGGTACAACAGGTAAAGTTACAAAACCCACGAAGTAAAATAATTATTAAACGATATAAGTTCGGTTGTGAGGTGATATGAGTACCTAAGTAACATTCTTAAATAAAAAATACACAATTCTTGTTATTATTATTTTCAGTTGGTAGATAGGTACATAATACAATGAATTTGTGCTGCCGTTCTTACATTAGTTGGTGGTATATGGTCAAAATAGTTGACTCAGTCAATCGGAGTTCGATTCTCGGTCGTAACAAACCGTAAAACTACGTATATTCTGCTCATATTTCGTTCAAGGCACGGAGCAGATTAAATCATTAAGTGACTTTTTTGAATTTATATCTATGTTGCATACCAATTTCCCCAATGATGAATTCCTTCTATTAGGAGATTTCAATATACGACATGCCCCGTGGCTTTTTCCCTTGAACGGGGACGGTTCCCTGGTACTTAATCGATCCTCAATCGACGCACTGACTTCAACTCTTTCTGATTTTTTAGACTATACCGGCTTCCGTCAATTCAACAACCAGCTTAATGTAAACGAGCGTGTTCTGGACCTGGTTATATCGAGCTGCACGTGCACTGTAATTGGGTGTGACATACCACTAGTGCCGGAGGATGCACACCACCGCTCGCTGGAAGTGTCGGTGCGCATGTCCTACGAACCGTCCCTCCAAACGCCACGCTTGCGCACGGTCCGCTCCTATCATAGCGCTGACTACGGGCAGATTAATAGCGCCTTGGCAGCCGTCGACTAGAAAACGACTCTAAACAGCAGCAATGTAGACTCAATTACGGCGCGTTTCTATTCAGAGTTAAACAAGGTAATTGTCACGCATGTACCATCTAGGTCAATTAACATAGACTCCAGGTATCCTCCATGGTACAGCCCTGCATTAAAAAAAGTTATTAAAGAAAAACTTAAATATCACAAAAAATACAAAATTTATAACCGTAACTGTGACTATCAAACTTTCTCTCTTCTCCGAGAACGACAAAAGCTTATGGAGAAAGTGTGCTATGACAATTTCATTAATTTGGCTGAAATTAATATTAATACCGATCCCAAACACTATTGGACCTTCGTTAAATCTAAGCAAAAAAACTCTGAAATTCCTAACAATATGTTTCTTAGTTCTAAGCATGTATCGGGTGGGGAAGATATAAGTAACTTATTTAACGTACATTTCCAATCTTCCTTCGAATCCCCCGCCCCGTGCACCTCGTCTACAACTCGAACATATAATCCAAACTCCTCCGTTCTCAACCTTAATAATGTTAATATAGACGCTGAATTAGTTTGTAAATATCTTAAGTCATTAGACCCTACCAAAGGCAGTGGGCCTGACGGTATACACCCTGTACTTTTAAAGAATTGCGCTAGTGTTCTATGTTATCCACTAAGTCAAATATTCAAAACTTCACTGTCTTCTGGCATTTTCCCACAGGAATGGAAAAGTTCATACATTGTGCCCATATTTAAAAAAGGAGTTGTGCTTATATTGAAAATTACAGACCAATCTCTAAGTTAAATGTAATAGGTAAACTTTTTGAAAAAATAGTTTTTGATATCATTTTCCCTTGTATACGACCACACATAATTTCGAATCAACACGGTTTTGTCACCAAAAAATCAACAGAAACTAATCTATGTGAGTTTGTTGACACAGTTCTTGTTGCTATGGATAACGGATATCAAGTTGATGTAGTATACACAGACTACTCCAAAGCCTTTGATAAAATCCCACACAGCATCTTAATCGATAAAGTCGAAGCAATGGGTATTCACGGTGACCTGCTACGTTGGTTAGCCTCTTATCTCGACAATCGTACTCAAGCTGTAACGGTACAAGGGTTCTGCTCTAGTTTCGTCCCTGTAACCTCAGGAGTTCCCCAAGGTTCTCATCTTGGTCCCCTTTTATTTAATATTTTTATAAATGATGTCAACAAAACTATCCATAACTCTCAGCTGTATCTATATGCAGATGACAAAAAGATTGTCAAAATAATTAAGTCTGAGAGGGATTGTATGGTGCTCCAGAATGATCTGAACTCTCTGGTTAATGTATATTGTCTAGAAAATCGTCTTCTTCTGAATGCAGATAAATGTAGCGTCATCTCTTTTTCTCGAAAGAAAAACACAATATTATATCCATACTTAATTAAGAACAATATTTTAAACAGGGTAAATGTAATAAGAGATCTTGGAGTTCTATTAGACAGTAAGCTTATGTTTCAATCTCACGTCGAGCATATCACGTCAAAGGCTTTGAAAATGTTGGTATTTATACTTAAGGTAAGTTCAGTTTTCAAAAATCCACAAACTTTTAAGATTCTTTACATCTCTTACGTCAGAAGCCACCTGGAGTACGCTTCGACAGTGTGGAACCCTCATTGTTCTACTTATAAAGCACATCTAGAAAGAGTTCAGAAAAAGTTTATCAAATATGTCTCTTATCGCGTACGAAATGATGAATACTATGTCCCTATAAACCTTAAATCTCTTGAACAACGCCGTGATATCAGAGACCTATTGATGCTCTATAAGATACTTCATAACCATATTGATAGCCCATACTTACTACAAAATATTCATTTCAAATGTCCAAAAAGAGTTACTCGATCTTTGGATACATTTTATATACCTAAAAGCAATACAAATTACCTTGAAAATGTATTTATAAGAAGAAGCTGTAGCACATTTAATAGATTATGCCCAAACATCGATGTGTTTAACACGAACCTAGCTAAATTCACAGCATCCGTAAAAAAGTGATACTGCATCTTATTTAACCAAAAAACTTAATAGTTCATTGATTTTTTTTAAATATTTCAATTGATTAATACATTTTTGATAATTGATGTACTTTATCAAAATTGTTTGTATTAGGTATGTTGTTATGTATTTTTCTGTTATGGTTTGTTTTGTCGTTATTTTATTGGTCAATGACATAACTACTCTGATCACTGTCAAATATGCATGTATAAAGACTGTTTATAACGCTAATAAATAAAATAAAATAAAAATAAAACAATTGTTTTAATTAATAAAAAAAAAAAAGTGATTTTAATTATTCTTTTTTTTCACTGTTGTTGAAAATTGTGATTTTTCACCGGTCTGCGCTTGTCATTAATTAGTCACAAATATGTGTTCTATAGGAAGGTACTTGGAATTTTGTCTATTTGCGAGCAGATACGTAAAATATGTGTTTTTTTAATATAAGACTAATGCAGTAAAATAAGATTCCTGAAGCGTTTGTCTAGTAGGTTTGTCTAGTAGGTTTGTAAGCGTTTGTCTAGTAGTATTGTCCTAAAACAATATATTTAATAAACTACCAATGGCAATTAAAAATAATAGCGTTTGTGCTGAAAAAGTCAAATAAAACATAAAAATGGCTTTTGGATAAAAAAATGATGTATCGCGATGCCCTATTGAAGCCATTGTAATGCTAATTGGAATTAATATTACGACTTATAATTTTGTAATACCTCATATACCAATTTTTAAAACTATTAATTTAACTGTTCATTGGCACTTGTTTGTTATATAATTCTTTAACTGCTATTTATATATTTCAATTTAAACTATTTTAAAAACACGTTTTGTTTTGTTATTTAATATATTATAGGCATGAAAAATTCACAGTGTATCTTTAAATGTTACTAAAGCATTTGTCGTGAGATATTCGCTCATTTTCAAACTAGTCGTGTTTTGTTAAATATTTTCACAATTTTCGCTTAATTATTATCATTTTTTAATATTAGCGCGCTTCCTCTAACAATTCAAATTTGCATATCTCCCTTTCAAACCACCTTTGAAGGCTTAACTACGAGGCATTAAGAGCCAGGAGCTTCCTTGTATTGCTCTTATCGATCTCTTTCCTATCTTATATTTTCCCCCTCCCCACTCCTCCAGTATCACAAGATACTACATTTGAGGATGTCATAGTCATACTTGTCCCGGGCGGTTGGTTCTCTGTGCGCTATTCACATATTTAACAAACTTTTTGTTTCCCCGCAGGGGCTCTATTCCTGAATCGAGGGCGCTCGTAATCGTCGTCGAAAGTACGTACGTTGGTCGTCGTTGCTATTCCCGAAATTGGTCGAAGGTACATACTTTGACGCCAAACGTCAAAAGTCATACCACACAACATCTACTGGGTACAACCAGTAGAAACAGGGCAGCGAGTGGTAGGTTGTTGGCGTTTCTATGGAATTGGCTGTCGAAATCTAGTCTAGCTGTCAATTTTTGTTTTACCGCGCGGATTCCGCAAATGTAAAAGTGGGTGAAAATTTCCCACTTACTAAGTCTTTATCGGAGCTTACAAGCTTAATTAAGAGTTGCTTTTGGCAATTTGTAATATGTCCAGCAGCCATTTCTGTTTTGAATAACGAATAACTGTTGTCTGTTTGACAGTCACACCATAGAAATCCCAAAAACATCAGGAACATAGACAATATTCACAGGGGTGCCAATATAATCATCTCTTTTACCAACTTCGACCGTTCGACGCTCAAGAATACGTAAAATTGAAACATTCGAAAAAGTTAGTCGCGACGACTAGTTTTTCACTCGAAGACGGCGCATACGAAAACGATTGATCGTTTAACTCCAGAATCGCAGGCCAGGAGTAAGAGGCCGAGAGACCGGATCGCCAAACAAATCAGTTTTAGCACACACTCTTTGCCTCATTTACATGCATACGTCATCTCATTCATACTCTTCTGTTATTCTGACTCTTGACATGTCCCGACTCAACAATCTTTCTCAAGCCTACCCGACTTATATTCTTCTTCTTTGACTCCTTTCTTTGTTCATTCACTCTACATGCCTAAACCGTGTGAGGGTCCTTTTATTAACCTTACTCATTACGCTTACATCAGCCTTACATTATTTATGGATCTCCAAATTTCTCATACGATCATAATACTAGCTAACGTGTACTCGGCGTCGCTTGACTTTTTTCTACTTTCAATAAATATAATATCCATGTATTATGAATAAATCTTTCGGAAGAAATGTTCCAAATGATAGTGATAACCCTATCAAACTCTGTTGCATAGTTTAGAAGAACTAAGCGCATAAACAGACAGACGCGGATAGTGACTTTTTTTCATACTATTCAGAGATACCAATGTATTGTCACGATTACGAATTTAGGTACTGAAAGTTTATCAGGAAACGGCCTGTAATCCCGTTTTTAGTTAATTTAGAACATTCAAGAAGATTTCAGAATGTTCCGGGATATTCTGGAATGTTATGAAATTTTCGAATTCCTAGACTGTTCTACAAACTTCTAGGGAGGAAGCTTTCATCCCTTATATATTCAAAAGCACGCTCTTTCTTAGGTAAAAACGGGAACCTTCTTCATGAATGGGGAATAGAGGGCTACCACACCATATAACTTATTTGATCGTACCGGGAATCGTTTCTGCTTTTTAGCGGCACGCACATTGTATACCTAATTTTAAAATATATATTGATTTTGGGTACAATATAGTTTAAGGTTTTTTTTTTTTTTTTAAATTTATTAACGAGGCTTCTGACTCACATAATGCTGTCATTTTTTGCCTCATCTGTTTTTAAAATTACAATATTAAAATATTTTAATCATAATTTATAAGTTCTTTAAAAGGTGCCTTTTGTCCAAGATTACACTTTCAAATATTTTCCAATTTACATGATCGAATAAATTTCATGATTCTTGATATGGCATAGAACTCTGTTGAGGCTATTAAATTCTGAACTTCCGATGGGTCCGAGGTCATCAATATTGTCACTCTCTGTTGTTCATACTTAATGCACTTTGTTAATGTATGTTGGACATCTTCAATTTCATCACATATTGAGCACATTGGAGAATCAGAGAGGCCTATCAAACACAATACTCTTCCCATTAGTGCATGTCCGGATCTTAATCTAAAAATTATTCTCATTTCTGATCTTTTCAGATTAACCTCAGTGAACCAGGGTTCTTTAAACGGTTCCTTTTGGAGTTTTCTATACCATATACCCTTATTGGTAGATAAAGTCTCAAAATGTTGATTCCACATCATATTACATGTTAAATTAATTTTTTGGCAGTAATCTTCGGCATCTGGTTTCCAGTCATACATGTGTCCATTCACACATGCTTCGTTTGCTAACAAATCCGCTTCTTCATTCCCATGTATTCCTACGTGAGATGGAATCCATTGCAAGCATATTTGCATACCTTTCTGCTGTAGCCGCATTATTTGATCTGCAATATTGTAGGCTATTTTTCTGCAGGCAATTCCTTTTGAAACACTTTTGATATGTTGAAGCGCGCTTTTAGAATCGCTTAATATTACAATTTGATTCCAGTTATTTTTAATTGAATACTCCACAGCTTCTTTGATTGCTATCAATTCTGCATTCATAATAGTGCAATTTTTATTCAGTTTTATTTTATGTGTAAAATTGTTTTGTATTGAAATGAAGGCAGCTCCAACTTGATCCGGTTTTTTCGATCCGTCGGTGTAGATCTGGTAGAATCCTGAATATTTCTTAATTAGCATATCGCTTACGACATTACTAATTTCTCTCAATGAAAGATGTCTTTTGGGGTAATTGAAATCATGAATATCAACTGCAATACATTCTAAATTAATTGCTCCAACCCAGGTTTCGAAGGAGTACATATCGAGACATTTGTTTCTATTTGTTTTCCAATCAATGGTTTCTGTACAAATTTTTATCAACATAGGTAATTTTTTATTATTCCTGAATCTGTTTTGTATCAAGGATTTTAGTTTGAAAATTTCCAAAACAAGTGGATTATTTTCAATTGATACAGCTCTTAGCCAGAATCTTGCAGCTAGTTTCCAAGTTCTTATATGCAAAGGAGGGGCACACATTTCACTTTGTAAGACATGCACCGGAGTTGAGTTCAGGAAGCCTCCACATATTCTTAAGGCTCGTGATTGTATTCTCTCTAATTTTTCAATATTGCTTTTGGCAGAATTATGAAAGAGTATACTACCATAATCTAATCGACTTCTTATAAGGGACGTGTACAATCTTCTCATATGAAGTGGATGAATTCCCCAGCTTTTGCCTGACAACACTTTCAAAATATTCATCGGCTGGTTCAATTTTAGACAGGTATTATTTATATGTTTATTCCAAGCGAGTCTGTAATCCAACCACACCCCAAGGAACTTATGTTCATCCACTCTTTCTATAAGTATATCATTTATTTTAATATTCAGGATGTTTCGTCTCTTTCCCCTTGCAAATAGACATATTTTCGTTTTATGTTCCGATATTTCAAGACCTTTTATTTGAAGAGCATTCTGTAGTTCTAACAGAGCTTGTTGAATAATGTCTTCACATGTTTTTACTTTCTTACTTGAATAATAAATACCAAAATCATCAATGTACTGTACGCGTTTCACTTGAGGATGGTTTCCTATACCAGAAGTTCCAATATTGAATAGGAGGGCAGACATGGGATCTCCTTGCGGTAGTCCTCTCGAGCACCTTTGTGTAGCAAATATGTTAGATTCTTTAATAATGATCATTCTTTGTTTAAAATATTCCCAGATATACTTTATAACTTTTCCTTTTATACCTTTAGAGATGAGAACCTGAATGACCTCTTCGATCTTTATATTATTGTATGCATCTTTTATGTCTACAAAAGCAGCAATTGTAACGGCATTGGTTGTTTGGGCAACTTGTATTTCTGTAACCATTCTTCCCAGATTATCCATGGTTGATAGTTTTCTTCTAGATCCTATTGTAGACTTATCGAATAAAAAATTACTTTCTAAATACCACTCTAATCGTCTTGTAATTATAGTGTTGAAAGTTTTACAAAGACATGAAATTAACGAAATTGGCCTTATAGAGGTCATAAGTTTCGGATCTCTTCCGGGTTTAATTATAGGCACAATTTTTACCTGTTTCCATTGCATAGGTAATATGGAAGTTCGTAAAATTGAATTGAATAAATCGATAATAAGCAAATGACAAGAAGTAGGTAAATTAGTTATCATAGAATAAGATATCATATCTATTCCTGGAGATGTATCTTTCATTTTGAATACTGATTTTAGTTCAGAAGCTGTTATCGATTTGTGAATGCCAGAAGTATCCGAGGTTTCTTCTTCTGTCCACACATGTTCAATTAGATCTTCGTTTGGGGCCAGATATTTTAGATACTCTAACGCTGATTCGCTATTCTCAAAGATATTTGGACGGGAGGTTCCTATTCCCTTATACCATTTCATTTTCTTCCACATATCAGAGTAGGTTGTATTAGAGTCAACAGAATCACAGAACTTTCTCCATCCATCCCTTTTTGCTTTTCTTACTATCCGCCTAGTACTCGATTCCTTGCGCTTTAATTCTATGTAATTGTCAATATTAACATTTTTCCGTAAACGAGTCAGAGCTAATCTTCTTTCAGCTATAGCTTTCGAGACTTCTTGATTCCACCATGACTTCGGTTTGAATTCTTTATTTTTAGACTTCTTAAAGAATGGAATACTTTCATCTGCACCTTTGTTTAGAACTTCTTCTAATTTATCATAGTACTCTTGGATTGACAATGCTTGTTCTGGAAGATTTTGTATTAATTTTTCCACCGTGGATTTATATTTGTTCCAATCTGCTTTTTTGAAATTTCTTTTCAAAATTGGTTCATAGTTACAACAATTTTCTTCTAAAGTGATAATTATTGGTAAATGATCACTACCCATCGTATCTGAATCTACCCTCCAGTTACAAGTCAGTAGGAGCTCTGAAGATACCAGGGTAATATCCGGGCTCAAACTCCTTTGTCCGGGATGTCCTAATCTTGTTATATCTCCGTTATTGACAATAATAAGGTTTGAATCTTGGCAGGCTTCTGCAATGAGATCTCCCCTTGTATCTCGTATAGCTCTATCCCATAGTGGATTGTGGGCATTGAAATCACCGCCTACTAGTGCACCTGATCCCATCTGATCAAAAGCTTTCCTCCATGTTTGAATTGTAACATTTATATTACTAGGACAATATATCACGTTGACGGATTTCAGATTTCCAGCATTGAGTAAGTTAACACTGCATAATTCTAATTCACAGGATCCGATGATATCTAGGGTTCGTTCAATTGACTGTAAACTTTTATGGATTAAGATTGCAACTCCTCCATAGCCATCGGCTCTGTCTCGTCTATATGTTGTATAGTCTTTAAATGTCAAAATGTAAGGAAATTGTAGCCAAGTTTCTGATATTAGGGCAATTTTAATGTGTTGCCTCTGTAAATATATTTCTAAATCAGGTTTCTTAAAATGTAAGCTTCGAGCATTCCATTGTAATATGTTAAGGTTATTCTTATCCATTATTCGCCGTAACAAGTGATTTCAATATATCATTTAAGCCTCCATCCTTAATCATACCCATTATGGTGTCTATGAATCTATTAATTGCTAGTTTTACGAGATTTTCCCAGTTTTCCCCATTTATAATTGCTGTCAATATTTCACGAGCAATGTTGACATTACTGTTGTTTTTTGAATTTATATGCATTTCAGCTGTGTTTGTCTTATTTCGTTTAAGTTTCTCAGCATAAGTAGTTTTTCCGCTTGATTTGTACACATTTTCTTTATTAAACATGTTATTTGGAATATTTACTTTTTCTTTTGAGTTGGATATCTTCTTTTCTATGAGTTTTTTCGCCTGTTTATGCGTAACATTTTTTTTGCCATTTTTTGTGTAATCTCTTTCTCGTTCTTCCACTTTGGACAGTTAATGTCATTTGCCGGATGGTCTCCTCCGCAGTTAACACATTTGGCTACCTGGTCACAGGTCTCGTGCTCTCCATTACATCACTTCTTACTTCAGGCACAGCTTAATATCTTTCTTGCTACAGTTATTTGCAATATGTCCGTACCTCCAACAACAGTAGCATTGCATTACCCTGAACACATAAGGTTCTACTCCGAATTTGACCCCGTACATAAAGACGTGTGATGGGATCTCTTTCCCCACGAATTTCAGGCTCACAGTTGTCGTCAGTTGACCCTCTTTCCCCTTTTTAGAGAAACGCTTAATGCTAACCACACTTTTATCAGATTTGACGACTTCCATGATTTCTTCGTCTGTCACATCAAGGTCTACCCTTCGTATTACACCGAAAGAAAATTCATTATTATTTTTTTTTGCCACTTCCCATTTCTTAAAATTGAAAATTGAATTTTTGATGGCTTTTTCGGCTTCCAGATCGTTTGGGAACGTAATTTCCATTTTTGTTCCGGAAATTATTTTCAATTTCTCCATTTTCATTCCAGCCTTAAAAAGTAGTTTCGCCATTCCTAATTTTCCAGGTAAGTTTTCTCCTTGTACCACAATGATTCCTTTCTTTTCATTCAATTCTTTTTTCCCTGTTTCACTAGTTTCGGAGTTCAGCCTTGACCTTTTACCGGACCGTGTCACGGTTTGCCACTCTCCAGAAATCTCATCACTTTTATTATTTGATGTTTCCATTACATCATTAATCACTATTTTAGGCGATAGCGGGTACACCATATTACTGGATGGATCCAGAGCCTTCTGGCCCTGGTCTCCCCTTTATTTATATTTCAAGCACTAGTAGTTATTCGAAAACAACGTTTTGTAGATTTATTGTCACCAATGCGCGTCCACTGGTAGTAATTTCTGATTACGTCAAAATACGGAAATTCGAGCGCGGCTCGGACTGCTCACCACAAAGGTTCGCGGCGTACTGATAGTTTAAGGTTCTTTCGCCGTATTTATTGGTACCTTTCCTAACCACCTTTTGAGTGAATTCAACTTAATTTTAAGTGAATCTTGTTTTATTTCCAATAAAAGAAATCAGCCAATATAACACGTTGACTTACGATACTATACAATTATATTCCTCTAAAAGGTAAAAAAGTTCATAGACTTGTACAATCATTTAAAGTTACGTCTGTTATTTCAAGAGTGGAAGATATTCTTAGTATCGCTCTGGTGTAAAGTTTGGTGCTTGAAATGGCTTTATCCGTATTTGGTGACCATATCTAAATAGCCAGGTATTCCTCCATCTTCCTCTTCCTTATCTCTTTCTCCTTCCCACTACATTCAGCCTCACAACATACCCCAATCGGGGATGCCATAGTCTCACTGTCTCCAGACGTTTGGAAACAGTTGGTGCCGTCTTCATATAAAATAAATTATTGAAAGTATGTTTAAAACAAACAAAAACACAAGGGAGACTTTTGGTATCGAAATGTATAACAATCTTTGATTAAAGACATATACGAGGCGTATCCAGAAAGTAAGTGTACTGAATTTTTGTAGGTTACAAATCTTTTTATTGAAACAAAAAAATTACATGGTTACCGTAGTACATACGTAAGCTATTTTTAGACATAGTCCGCATTCCTCTCAATGCAGGTGGTAAAGCGGGGTATCAATTTTTGATGGCTTCCTCGAAGAAGTTTCCCGCCAACTCCTTCGTCCACTTCTCCACCTCCTCCTTTACCTCATCGTCGGTTGAAAACCTTTTTCCACCCATGTACAGCTTCAGGAAGGTAAGGAGATAATAATCTGAAGGTGCTAGGTTAAGGGAATGCGCGGGGTGGTTCAGGATATCCCATTTAAACGAAGCAAGCAGTTCCTTCGTGGCGTTGGCCGTGTGTAGTCTGACATTGTCGTGCAGCAGGCTGACTCCCTTTGTCAGCATGCCTCTCCTCTTGTTATGAATCGCCTTCCGCAATTTTTTTAGGGTCTCACAGTATCTTGCAGAGTTGATGGTCTCCACTTGAGGCAGATATTCAATCAAAATTATGCCTTGACAGTGCCAAAACACGGATGCCACGATTTTCTTGGCTGAAATTGTGGTTTTGAACTTTTTGGTGGAGGGTGAAGAGGTGAGAACCGTTTTTAAACTCGCGATACTACTTGTACACACTCGTACAATTCATAGCTTTATCACCATATGCAGTTTTAACCTCATTATAAACCTTAAACGGAGGTTTTTCCTTCCAAACGAGATAACGGATGACGCCGCGTATTTCGCATTTGGCGGGAGATTGGATTGACATTTTTCACAAAACGTGTTGTCGCGTTGACACTTCTCAACGTACTGACCTTGAACAGGTCTCGTTGCGGAGGGGAAGAGTCAGGCTACACGTAAGTGTAGCCAACATATCGAAAATAAAATTCATTCGGTCGTGAGAGCCTCAGTACACTTACTTTCTGGATATGCCTCGTATAAACAGCGCCTCACGCATAAAACAAACTGCCACTACAGATCATAGCAATAACTAATAATACATATTCCTTTAGTAAAAACATCCCCGAATGGCTAATGAGGAAAGATCAAAAGGAAATTGAATACCTTGTGAAATTTAAATTGTTTTTCTTTATACATTTATCTAGTAGGAGAATTCCTATGAAAAGTGTCAATCATGAAAGGGTATCCAGCTCAAAGTACTTCTTAAAAAAACTGTAAAAAATACGAGAAAGTGCAATCCCGCGTCGGCAACGTAGCGAGTTAGACGTGTCGAAAGTTTCTGAACCACGAAAGTGAATTTTACAGAATATTTTGAATTTATATTTAGGTAACTATAAAGTTATAACGAGTGTTTTAAATTCGTAACATTATTTAAAAGGACCAACTCGAATTATTGCAAGTAAATTTCACCGACTTTGTTTTAATATAAGAATACTTTCGATAACCTTCAAAAGTAATTAAAAAAAGTTGTTGTAAAAAGATTATTTTTAATTAGAAAAAAATGTTCGGTAAATAAATCATTCTGCGGTGACTGATAAATCATCACAATGATAATTCATCACAATTTTAAAAAGTTATATAAAGTCATGGAAAGTTATGAAACAAAAATTTTATTAACTGGTTAAGTAGGTTAGGTTAAAAAGAAAAAAAAACATCGTTTCTAATGACTTTATATCACTTTTTAAAAGTGTGTTGAATTGTCACTGTGTTGAGTTATCATGGAACCCATTTTACATATACCAAAGACTACTTTGAATGAACATTTCTTTCAAGGTATGTTAGTGTACTTTTCAAAACGAGGTTTTTATGGACAGATAAATGTACGCACTTATGCTAGATAATCTAAAAAAATTGTAATGAATGTGTTTTACTTAAATGTGTCATGAAGTAAAACAAAATTGACTTTACTCAAATTATTTTTGATGGAAGAATTATATTGCAAAGATTAATTCACGGAAAAATGTCCGTTTCATAGGAATTCTCCCATAATGTCTGTCATTTTCACTTTAAATTATTTTATTTCTTTTAATATTACCTAAACTTCGTCTTTTTAACCATATGTCTGAAAAAAATTCTATTTTTCTTTATCTTTTATTTACTACATACTTTATTAGTTTTGCACCTTTAATATTTATGTATTTAACATTTTCTAAATATGTCAATAAAATTGATATGAAATTTTTTTACTGCACATTCCTATTACCTACCTAAAAACAGGTTACACCTAGTGAGGTAGGTATTATAAAGCATACAATTAAATTATGTAGAAAAATGATTATGGTAACTTCTCTTATTGTTTTTTTTTTAAATATGAAAATACAAAAAAAAATATTACAATAAATGCTGAATTATCGGCACTAACCTGAACTGAACTTGTCATGACATTGGAATTAAATTTAAAAAAAAAACAATTTTGTTGAAACTTGTAAAATAAATAAGAGCTGTATAACATAGAAAAAGTGGGTATTCTCATTATATTGTTGATTCTTTCCAAGCCTGCGAAAAAACGTAGAGATTGTTGAAAAGCAATTAAGAAATCTGATAGGACATATTATACGATAGAACACGTCGAGTTGATCGCAAATAGCAATCAATGTAGTAAATACGAAGAAAATTTCTAGCACAGGGATAAAACTTGGGGTTCAGGCATGAAAACAAAAAAAATTCTAACGTAGAATTAAATATTCTGAAAAAATGTCACATTGTCTACTGCTGCAAAATCATTGGAGTTGTATGGCTTTATTCACGGATTTGCAGTTAAAGTATGATAATTATTGTTGATTAAATTGCCTTAATTTATTATATTGTACTGATTTATTTTATTTTAGGGATATCAACAGTTTACAAGTGCAATTTATATTATTTGATTATCATTAATCATTAATTCTTTTTGTACTATAACCTATTATAAAGCCGTTCGAATCGTAGGAAATAATAATAATCAAAGCTGCCACACGCTAGTGCTTGCAATCCTAACGGCAATTCTCGGAACTAACGGCCCACGCGGCCGGCTTGCCGCTTGCTGCCCGTTCCTTCTTCCTCTTGTAATTCTGCGCTCAGGATAACACCACGTTGCTCCGAGCCGTGTCTCGCGTGGCCTCGGAAACTAAAAACGAATTCAAAAGAATATCCAGACTGACGTCTGGATAAACAGCATTAAATCATTACCTTTCGACAAGGAATATAGTATGCTCATTCATGTTCCGTTGTGCTCCTGGCACGTGGAAAATAGCCGCCTCACATTTTATCATCGATAGAAGAAACTATGTAAGCCTGACCGTTGTAACTATTCATGTGCTTTCGCAAACTCAGTGCCGATTTTGTAAATTAAATTCAGAGAGAGAGAGATAGATCACTATTAGATAGGATTATACTTTGTACCTGTGATGTTAACCACGTTCCGTACGTAAAAGACGTAATACTTTGTGTTCACTCCTTGTGTGTGTTGTAACGTGGCCCTGCCATAATATAACGTCGAAACCTAACACTTTTGTCATTACTGATCCCCTGTCTTGCTCTGAATAAAGTAGCAGAAGATGATAGCTGACCCGGCTTGAATGAGAGTCGATATTGTGCCTTCAAAAGAGCTAATCCGCGGCAATGTCGATCGACTAGTGCTTAAATCCTACATCTCTTGCCCTTGTTTTCAACCTAGGAAAGCAGCTCTACTTATTACTGAACCACGTTGAAATTACACAATACTTATTATATAGCAACCTCTACTTTTATTAAATTATTCTTTAAATATTGAAGACAATATTAGTGATTTTTAAACGAAAATCTGAAACAGAAAAATCAGAAAAGGAAACGGTCACATCTGGGACACGAACCCAGGAATATTATAATTTGAGGTTTTACTCAATAAGTTATTCCGAAAAATAATAAATTATTCTTATTAATTATTATACTTTATACATATGTTAATAGCACATATTATGCAGTATGTATTAGGCTTGCGTGAATCCGTGAAAACCGAAAATCGATTGCATTGATAAACTTCCGCACGCAGGGCTTTTGTTTTTTCTAGACCTGCTTGCAGTAAATTAAATATTATTAATTCACAATTTTATGAAATATGGTTATATGGCTTACCACATGTATTTTTGTACTGTATTCGTACTGACTTTAGGTCACGAATAATCATACACATTTTTGTAAAGAACGTAACCTTATAATCAGCTTAATATTTATGGAAATTCATATTATCATGTTACTATACAGATTTTATATTATCATGTTATTACGCAGTTTTATATTATCATGTTATTATACAGTGTCACGTAACGAATCGGACACGTTCAAAACTCCCGCGAATTCAAATTAGTCAGCGGTGAGTTGTTACCATTGTCGCTGTGCGCGCGCGCCTGCCTTGTGCATGGCCAAGTTGGTAAAACTGCTCTACGCTCGACACGCCGGCATTCAAATCACCAACGGCCTCCCACTCACAATCTAGCCTTGGCCCTGTCAACATGTCTGTTTTGCTATCAACCAGGACGCCATGATTGCGCGCCTAAATTAACGGCCGCTTTGTACAAGTATTTTCGAAGCCTGTACCTAATTGCTGTGCCTACTCACCATGGAGAAATGTACGCGTAATAGCGCGTACAGTACGGAAGATAACCCTCCTTTTGTGGTTCAACATGTACGCGAAACCTACTACAAATTCATGTAAGCGGATTAACTATCTTTACCTTTTATGTGCCTTTTGTGACTTGAATTATGCCTACACACACGCTTGCCAGCCAGAACCTAAATTATCAAGAGAGATTGTTCCTAACGAAACGCTAGGAATATTTAGGATGTAAATGACCCATCTCATTTGTGTATCTGTTTGTAATTGTGCTTTGTGAATATACTATCATACCCCATTAATGCGTTTCCTTTGACGAATTCGAAGTGGTTTGTTTGGCAATCAGTTCCCCGTGTAAAAGCCGTAGCTGACCTGACGCCTGATGATCATGATCTCAACCTCTACCACTTGAGCTAACGCCGATATGTACTAAGGCACCCTTTTTGCAATGGACCTCTCACAGGGAAATTGCGCCCTTTACACTGTCGCCTAACATGGGCCAAATTTTTTTTTTGTCATCCCTTCATAAGCCAACAATAGACTACCTCGTGTTCGTCAATTGAAATTCTATTCATGTACATTATTCTTGTAAAAACATGTGATTTCCTTAGCAAATGTCCACAAACCGTTTTTTTGGCGCGCTCGCAAAAAACTGGGTTCACAAAATGGTGGCCACGCGTGCTCACACCTTGCCGCGTATCGTGAACACTCACGACAACTACAAACAAACACAACAGAGTTGTTTTTGTTTCTCAACAAGCAATAAACATCACGAAATCGTGTTTGTTTATTTTTTTTTCAACGCCCATTTCAAAACCGTAATGTCTCCTTTCACATAGCGAACATTACCAACAAATCACCTTCCTTCAACTAGTGTAAATAAAAACACGGGTTTGTCTCAACACTAATTATACATTTATTCCTAATAAATTATAGGTACAACTGTTTTTTCCTCTAGTGTGCAAATACGAGTGTTAACCTTCCAAGTGCCTTCGACAAGTTTTAACCTTACAACAAGTGACGTGAAAAGTGAAATAAAATTCATTCCTTTTCTTCAACATCCTCAATTTCAAATCAGTAAATCTGTGGTCAATTTTTTCTCAACAAGTGAAAGTGACTAGTGAAACTAAAAAACACAGTTTTACAAAGCAAAGTCCTGGCCAATTTTTCTTCTCAACAAGTGAAAGTGACTAGTGAAACTAAAAAACACAGTTTTACAAAGCAAAGTCCTGGCCAAATTTTCAAAATTTCAAAACACTTCAAAAATTCCGGAACACAATCATCTTCTTTTTTCAAACATCAAGCAAACCTTCAAAATGGACTCACCCACTGTACCTACAGAAATCACATTTGGTGTAATCACCAACATTTTCCAATCAAAAAGAGAAATATTACTACAAGCTCTTCGTAAAAGGGACCTGTCGCCAACTGACAAATCAAGGAAGTCGCTTATAAATTACGCCTTGTACTTCAACAAGAAATACATCAGGAATTTACGTTTTAATTGCCCCGAACCAGTGGAAGCAAAAATAATTACACCAGTACCACCTGAGTCAAAAAACATACCAGCACCGGTCATTCCACAAAATAAAAGTTACGACCTATCATCCTGGAAAATTAAATTCAACGGTCGCACCGATGTGGAAAATTTTATTGACAGAATAGAAGAAACTGCCCAAGTCAGAGGAATTCCCATAGAGATCCTACATCGCAACTTTATCGATCTCATTGCACCCGAATTGCTCTCGTGGCATAAATCACAGAAAAAAAGGGCAGATTCTTGGCCCAAACTAAAATCAGCCCTCATCAGCAGTTTTGGAAAAAAGGAAGCCCAACACAAAATAAAACTATCGCTGTTTGCAATCAAGCAACTTTCAAATGAATCAGCTGCCAACTACATACAAAGAGCTGAATTCATAAACGCCAGGCTCTCTTCACTGCTGCTGCCGATTATAATTGATGGTCTCCTCCATAAATATGAGAACATCATTACTTCACAAAAAATCCTCAGCATAAACCAACTTAACGACGTTTGCCTTCTATTGGAAACATACCAAAACAGAAGAAAAGACTCTAACAATGCAAACGAAATCACCAAACCAAGCAGACCCTCTGGTATCAAACCAGAATATAATGAAAGAAAAACCTGCTCATTCTGCAAGAAAACCGGTCATTCTCAAACTACTTGTTTTAAGCAAGCTAACCTCCAAGAACCCCGAGACACCAGAGCACCTAAGAGGCATTCTTCCCAAAACCGCTCTCCACCTCGTGACAATCTACGAGAAATTTTCAAAAAATCAAGACACAATTACGAGAGATTACACGCTCCCAATAAAGTTGTCAAACCTCCACCGGACTTTTCGAAACCCCCTCCAAATTGGGTAAACAAGAAGCAAAAAAACTAATACCCAACCTCTCGGGAATCCATTTCACTCCAAGGCCTAAGGAATGGATAGAGTGGTTGAGACACGTAAAATACTTCAACCAGGCCTTACATCTTTCAACTGTTAGTTGCAAAGAAGCTCAAGACGGAAGACCCTATGCTCAATTCTCCGTCAATAATGTCACCTTTTCGGGACTTATGGATAGTGGCGCATCTATTAGTTGCCTCGGCAATAATACACACATACCTTTCGTCAATTGCGGATTTAGAATCAAGATGCATTCTACACACGTCACAACCGCAGACAACACAGCACAAACTGTCACAGGTTCTCTAGCACTACCTGTCAGTTGCGGAAACAAAACAATCACGATCAACTTCTTAGTGATTCCTTCAATAACCCAGAACTTTATCCTCGGTGTAGACTTCTGGAAGGCCTTTAATGTCGCCCCCCAGGTATTTAACACTTGCAACAACACCTCTCACTCCACACAAGTCAGTGAAATTCGTACAGTAATACCTTACGAAAATCTAAGTTCTGCTCAGTCACAACAATTAAAAAGGATGATCAACAAATTCGAATCAATATCCTTCGAAAAATGCGGTTTAGGACTAACTAACCTAGTCGAACACCACATCAAAACCAACGGACCACCCATCAAACAAAGGTACTATAACCTAGCTCCCCAGAAACTATTGGAAAAAGAGTTAGACGAAATGTTGAGTTTAGGCGTTGTAGTTCCTAGTAGAAGCGCCTGGACCAACCCAACTCTACTTGTATCAAAAAAGGACGGCTCTGCACGATTCTGCATCGACAGTAGAAGGCTTAATGCTTGCACTGAGGCCGACGCCTATCCACTTCCATTTGTTCACGCCATCCTCGACAAACTACGAAACGCCAAGTTTATATCCTCAATTGATCTAAGCAAAGCTTTTTGGCAAATACCATTAGATGCTGCATCTTGTGAAAAAACTGCGTTTGTCATACCAGGTAGAGGTATGTTCCACTTCAAAAGGTTACCATTCGGCCTCAAAAACAGCCCTGCCGAACTACAAAGGTTAATGGACAAGTTATTTGGCCCAGAATCGGATAATAACTTATTCTGTTACCTAGACGATCTCATCATCATAACTGACACTTTCGAAAAACACATTGAAATGCTGGAAAAAGTCTTCCAACAACTCAAGCTCGCCGGTCTCACCATCAACTTGAAGAAATCAGAATTCTGCAAGTCCCGCTTGCGTTATTTAGGCTTTATTATCGACGAAAAAGGTCTGAGAACGGACCCAGCTAAAGTCGAAGCCATGGCAAATTTCCCCAGACCCAAAAACGCAAAAGAAGTCAAAGGTTTTCTAGGACTGGCCGGTTATTATAGAAGGTTCATCAAAGACTTCTCCAACATTGCAGCACCCCTCAACAAAATCACTGGTACACGCAAAGGCATCAGTAATTTCTTATGGTCTCCTGAAACCGAAAAAGCCTTCATCACTTTGAAATCTGCTCTACAAACAGCACCTGTGCTGAACTGCCCTGATTTCACACTTCCTTTCACGCTCCATACTGACGCTTTTAATGTTGGAATCGGCGGAGTACTAACTCAGGAATTTCCCGAGGGAAATTTCACCCTGTAGCTTACTTTTCCCGAAGCTTAAACAAACACGAAAAGAACTACGGAATAACGGAAAAAGAGTTACTGGCAGTAATGGATTCTATTCACCACTTTCGAGGATACATAGACGGTAGCAAATTCACTGTAATTACTGACCACAGCAGCCTAAAATGGCTAATCTCCTTGAACAATCCATCCGGTAGACTCGCTCGTTGGTCATCACGCTTGTCTCAATACACTTTCGATGTCATACACCGCAAAGGCGCCGACAACATTGTACCTGATGCACTCTCAAGAATCGAGCTTGCTCTCCTAAACACCGAACCAACTGCTCCCATCTCTTCCACTAAGGACACCTGGTATCTAAAGATATTCAACGGTTGCATTAACTCTCCTCAACAGTTTCCCAATTTTATCATAAAAGAAGGACAATTGTACCGTAATTGCAAACCTCCTTTGTCTATTCTCGAAGACCATGCCTGGAAACTGGTTGTTCCTCCTGAAGGAAGAGAACAAATAATATTCAACAACCACAGTGCCCCGGAATCCATACACCCCGGAACCTTCAAGACATATAAGAAAATATCCTTGAAATATTATTGGCCCGGTCTTTTCAAACAAGTGCGAAATTATATTTCTAAATGCGACACTTGCAAAGCTTATAAACACAGCACTGCACCCCCTGCTGGTCTTATGGGTAAACCCAAACGCGCCGATAGACCACTGCAATCACTGTCAATGGATCTTATTGGACCTTTCCCCAGAAGTTATGCTGGACACATGCATATACTCAGTGTAGTGGACATTTTCACCAAATATTGTTGGATTTTCCCTTTAAAAAGAGCCACCGCATCTGCAGTCGTAAGCCTTTTGGAAAAACACATATTTATACCTTACGGAACCCCCCGTACAATTATTGTGTATAACGGAAAACAGTTCATCGCAACTGAATTTAAGGAGTTCCTGTCCAAATACGGCATAAAGGACATTTTTTATAATACTCTCTACACACCACAGAACAACACTGTAGAGCGTTATAACCAAAACATCAATACTGCCCTGGCTATCCTAGTTGATAAAGACCAACGCACTTGGTGTAAAAACTTGGAAAAAATTCAAGCAGCTATAAACAACACGGTAAATCTTACAACCGGTTACACCCCATTCTTCCTCAAACACGGCATGGAACAAATTGTTCACGGCTCTCTACATCGGAATATTGATTTTCCATCATCGGTCCCCTCATCTGAAGACCCTGTAGAAACATATGCCCACCGCTTAGAAGAACTCTCTGCTATCTACAGCGAAGTAACAGACGCTTTATTACTGGCCCACCAAAAAAGTGCGGACAGATACAACTTACGCAGGAAACATGTCACTTTTAATAAAGAGGATATTGTCTGGAGAAGAAATAACACATTGTCACAAGGTGCCATGTACTTCTCTGCCAAATTGGCACCCCGCTTTATCAAGGCTAAAGTACTGAGAAAAATCTCAGATTTGGTGTACACCCTGTCCGACATTTCTGGTAAACACATAGGCAACTACCACATAAAGGACATTGTCAAGGCTGGAAATATGGAAACAATAGAAACCATCACTCCTGCCCCTACGTTTGTACCTCATTGGCAGAAACAACCACTGCCATACACTACAAACTTTGCTTAAACAACTATCTATGACTTCTACTATTGATCTCACAAGCCGTCTACCATAGTGTTATTCGTTTTTTGTTGAAATCATTAGCCTTTTTAACCATAATGTTCTTGATTTTCATAAGTTAATCATCCATTATGGTTTGTTGTAAGTAAATCTTACACGACAAGGTACAATAAGTGTCAATTGTAACCTTGACCTCGGTACACTATTTCTTTGTATATAAACTTTTGTTACTATTCTTTTTCTCACGTTTCACTTTTTCTCATGTACACACCTTTTTTGAAACTGATCATTTCAGAAAAGAGACACCTCCTCAATGTCGGTTTGTATTTTTGGGTACGCGCGATACTCGAAAATATTCTCCATTCCCTGTTCCCAACACACCAAGTTTTCTTGACATATCATTTTATTTTTTGCTCTTGTTCTTCCTATTGTCCTTCATATTTGTTCTAATGGGTTCCATCGTATAAAAACAATGACCTTCTTGCAACATACACCCAATTGAGGTGAATGTTCTACCCTTGTAATTTGTAATCAAAATGCGTGTGTAATTCCAGTTCGGTATCGTCATTTGATTCAAGTTACACAGGTGTAACAAATATAAGTTACAATTACCATGTTAAAGTTTTTTCAGTTTTCCCAAAATTGAATGGCGCTCAACTATCCCATTTGCTCTTGTCTTTTTTCAGAATTTGATATTGACACGTCATTTCTGAAAATAGTTGTTGTAAAGAAAAAAAAATTGCATTTGTCTTCCTCATCAATAACATTGTACCATGCATAACACCTTTCGGTCACATTGAGTATGTAAAATCATAGGATCTCAACTTCCTGACCCAAATCTGTTATTTTGTCGCACTTTATTTTGTCTTGAATGACATTAATTTGCCTTGTTAAAATACACCAAGCCAGGTTCATATTAAGTTATCCTGTGTCTCAAGGTGCCCTCCTTTTTGTATATAAAAATGTATAACATGTAAAGTTCACAACATTCGTGTTTGTGGCAATTGGTAACACCAAGCGTGTTTCCTTGCTCATTTTGTTTGGTCATTTTAAGTAGGTAAAACCCAATCAGGTCTTAAATAAACCACTACAAACCTTTATATTATAAGCAAAGAATATGTAAAGCCAAATAGGCCTCCTTTGCTATATATATATTTTTTTTGTCTTGTATAAAAAATTCTTGTTGACATATGTCTTGTATTATGTCATCACTTACCGTGTAAACTCAACTTTTGGTTGTGTCATCACAGTATATTGTAAGCAAAGAGTAAGTAAAACCAATAGGTCTCTTTCGCTATATTTGTGCGCTGTGTAAGTAATTACTACCATCACATCACATGTCTCGTACAATTGTATCTGCTTGTCATGTTACTTTTGTATTATGCTGGTACCAATAACTATCGACATCACCGAGTATGTTTATTGTGTACTTTGTTAATATGCCGTCTGTATTGAAATGGAAACTTCTTTATCAACTTAAACGTAAATTTGTCTTCCACCATGATACGAGAGATCGTTATAAAATCCACCATGATACGAGAGATCGTTATAAAATCCACCATGATACGTGCGAACGTTATAAAATCCAACGCTATACGAGAAGCTCGTCATAATCACTTAATTTTTTCGCCAATGCAGCGAATAGGTAATTTGTCTCAATGTTTTGATATAAATACCTACTGTCTTACACCCTTGCAATACTAGGCTCGACCTTTTTTTCAAAATCGTTCAAATTCTTACATGATACGTGAAGACGTCATAATACTTACCGTGATTCGTGTGAACGATATAATATCAATTGGCCTTTCTTAATTAAGATTGCCACCTGTTTATACTTGAACTACCTGACGTAGATCATTTTACCCGGATATGTCTTGTCATTTTAAAAACATTTGACACTTTTGTTTAACTTGCCAAACAGCAGGAAATTTCCCTCTTGGAAGAATTTTTTTTAAAAAAAATAACATTGAAGCTGTGCATTCAGCAAATTTTGGTTGAACTGATGCCTGTAGACTTCTTGTAACTAAACCCAAGAACTATCTACTATCCATTGACCATGGACTAATCATCGGCTTCACTTTTGATTATGAGGTATCGTGTCGTAGGAGGTCAATCGGGACATGACACAAAAACACCTAACTCGTCGGCTGGGAAACGAATAAGAAAACTCCCAGGTTTGTGAAATTTGAACAGGGGTCTGTCATTTTCTCACAAAATTTGTAAAAGATTAAATCGACCCCTAGTATTTCATCCAATACACATGAAAGACTAGAATTGTATTATGTTGTATGTTATGTTTCATCACACCTTCTTGTAAATGTAATGAGTCGGGAAACCTGCTGTCAAATATATTTTGCTCTCTCCTGAAGATCGAATCCGGACTCTAGCCAGTTTTCAGCAGATTTCTGTACTCAAACATCTTCTTTCGTCATCACTTTCACCATGTACATATTGTTAAAAATTATTCACGGATTTGGAAATAGTACGATAAGCATTGGCTTATCGTCTGTCAAATAGGACAAACCTCATCCACGAATCTTTTTTTCTCACCCCTTCTTCCATCATCCCTTCACCCTTCAATGAAATATATTCACTATGTTTTCTTCCTTGAAAGCCTGACGTTGTTACCGCTTTAGCGATGACATTGACCATGAAAGGTCAATTGCTTTCAAAGAAGTTATTTTTTGTCTCACTGCACAAACATGTTCTTGTATCAGTGGATTTGTATTCAGTACTATTGCACTGCATGGACTATACTGAGTCACCTCTTGATACGAAAACATATTTTTTTTCACATTTGTAAAATATCAACTAGTTAGGAACATCTCTATCTTTCTCTTTCTCTGGTTTCTGGCAAGCAAATCTCTTTCTTCTACCCAAGGCACATTTGTTTCTCTCCAACCATTTTTGCATCATTGGTCTACCAGGCAGGTAAACTTCAAGAATTTTGTTCTAATAATAATTCACCCCTGGACTAAAAAGAAGCCCAGCAGCCTCTCTCATCACCAGCTGAGCCCTCTTCATAGCCGCCTTCACTACCGTCACGGAGGTCCCCTCTCTTCAGCCTCGTCATATAAAAAGCACCCGACCACACTCAACTCAATCAAGTGTGAGCCGTTTGTGCAGTTGCGAACAAGTTGTCTCACAATATAATGACACTTTCCAAACAACAACCTCCGAGCATGTCAGCTCCAGGTTAGTTGTCCGTTCCTGCCAAATCAACAGTTGTCTTTTGCTCCATCAAGCACTGACACAAGCACTGTCTTGCAAATACCTAAACACGCAGACCAACCAGTCACCGTTCATGCAGACTCACCAAATGCCGTTTGTGCATACTCACCACCAACCTCCATTTGGCACCAACCCATGTTACTCGCAGCCCTGCACGCTTTAATAACCAGTACAACCTTGCTTACTACCAGCATGGATCCACTCTGGCATCTCTACAAACCTGAAGCACCTATTTTGACCTCTGTGATAGTAGAACCCCTCCGCAACAACAAAGTTCCACACCGTGTTCTTTTCCAAGACCCTAGTGTTCATTTGAGTGTAATCTCAAAGGGTCATGTGTTAGTGAAAATAACAAGTGCTACGCAAACTCCGACCCACTACGCAAACAAACTACGCTTCGCAAATCTTAGCTTCCCGGACCAATGATAAACTTAGAGTCATTTTTTTTTTCTCTCTTTCAAAATGTCACTGTGTTTTGTCTTGTCTTGTAATGTCATATGTTACTATGTTTTGTCTTGTCTTGTAATGTCATATGTCACTGTGTTTTGTCTTGTCTTGTCATGTCATATGTTACTGTGTTCTGTCTTGTCTTGTCATGTCACTGTATTTTGTCTTGTCTTGTCATGTCACTATGTGTTTTATGTTTGTCATCAATTAGCTAGCACACCCAACAATCTCTCTCTCTCTCTCTCTCGCAAGCCATCTCTCTGAGAAGCCAGTGGCATGTTTTAAGTAAAAGAGGATTCTTAAGCCTATTGTTTCATTGCCACGTCGCTTTTTCTCGGGCGGGCGGGGATGTGTCACGTAACGAATCGGACACGTTCAAAACTCCCGCGAATTCAAATTAGTCAGCGGTGAGTTGTTACCATTGTCGCTGTGCGCGCGCGCCTGCCTTGTGCATGGCCAAGTTGGTAAAACTGCTCTACGCTCGACACGCCGGCATTCAAATCACCAACGGCCTCCCACTCACAATCTAGCCTTGGCCCTGTCAACATGTCTGTTTTGCTATCAACCAGGACGCCATGATTGCGCGCCTAAATTAACGGCCGCTTTGTACAAGTATTTTCGAAGCCTGTACCTAATTGCTGTGCCTACTCACCATGGAGAAATGTACGCGTAATAGCGCGTACAGTACGGAAGATAACCCTCCTTTTGTGGTTCAACATGTACGCGAAACCTACTACAAATTCATGTAAGCGGATTAACTATCTTTACCTTTTATGTGCCTTTTGTGACTTGAATTATGCCTACACACACGCTTGCCAGCCAGAACCTAAATTATCAAGAGAGATTGTTCCTAACGAAACGCTAGGAATATTTAGGATGTAAATGACCCATCTCATTTGTGTATCTGTTTGTAATTGTGCTTTGTGAATATACTATCATACCCCATTAATGCGTTTCCTTTGACGAATTTGAAGTGGTTTGTTTGGCAATCAGTTCCTCGTGTAAAAGCCGTAGCTGACCTGACGCCTGATGATCATGATCTCAACCTCTACCACCTGAGCTAACGCCGATATGTACTAAGGCACCCTTTTTGCAATGGACCTCTCACAGGGAAATTGCGCCCTTTACAACAGGTTTTATATTATCATGTTATTATAAAGTTTGTATACTATCATATTATTATGAAGTTTTTATACTATTATGTTATTATGCAGTTTTTAATATTAGGCTAGCAAAACTCAGAATTTTCTACGAAAAATAAAAAAAATCGTGAAAAGAGTATTGAAACTGAGCTGAAGTCGGTTACCATAATATCAATTTATACCTACACACAGAAGATTATTTTAGTTGTGAGGCTGAAGGTAAGTGGGGAAGGGAAAGAGGAAGGTGGGGAAGTTCTTGGCTATTCAGATCTAGTCACTCAACACGGCTAAAGCCATTTGGAGCAACGTTTCAATTCTGAATGGTGGTCTTACACCAGGGCGATACTGGTAGTATCTTCCACTCTGGAACGTGCCGCAAATATACTATATATATTATTTTAATTAATTAATTGTGAAATAACACAAATCAATCAAATAAAATTTATTTGCGCACGCCGGGTTCGAACCCGCGACCTTCGGAATGGCAGTCCAATGCGTTACCACTGGACTATGCCGGCCGTCATATTCATTTAACAAGATTCTCTGACAAATATTTCGTTTTCTTGAAAAAAAACAATGAAAGTGTTACGACGTCTATAAATTTCATCGTCCTTTGTAGCTATAGCTCAACTCGTAGCTATAGGTACTGCCTTCCTATCCACTATTAGGTATTTCTTCAGTTTGTTCAATGAGATTCAGTAACTTCTGGGAATACTAATACTCAATCATGAAAGTTAGAAGCCACGGAAAGGCCATAGAACCCATATTCCATACTAGAGATGGATCATATTTTTGGAGTAAAACTCCAACTCAACTACCTATTGTCATGGTTATACGTTAAATAGGCACAAGGTCATATTAGGGATTTATTTTAATAAATTTTGGAAACAATGTAACTTTTTAATTAACAATTTCAGCATTAATAAAATATTTATACAGGCTCAGGTACGAAAATAAAAATTAAGAAAAATTAATCTCAAAAATACATTTTGTTTATTTTTAATGATAAACTAATTTATCATTAGTTTATAAGACATGGTCTTATGCATGGCATAAAGAATAACAAATAATTATAAGCAATAATTAGTCACCTGAAATATCAATACAAATTGAAAATATCTCCCGAATAAAAATAAATGCAGCCAACGGGAATTGAACCCGTACCTTCTGATGTCCGGTCAGGTGCTCTGATCCACTGAGCTATGTCAGCATTCAATTTGCATTGATATTTAGGCGCATAATTATTATTGCTTATTATTATTTGTTAAAAATATTTATTCACTTAACTTGAATAAAAAAAAACGGGATAAAAATGATAAACTGGTATATCATACATATTAACAGCCGAGAGGTCGCACATTGGTAACTATAAAAAAATCTAGCATATTTGCATTTTATTTAAAACTTAGATACGTAAAATATAGTAAAATAATAATCCTGATTATATATATACGAGTATATATATGTCTGTAAGTTTATTTTTTTGAATATGCTCATACTCGCCATCGTTTGCGTTAATAAATCGTGATTAAGAGAAAACATTTACACAATAAGTGGTAGGTTATAAAAATTTGACGACATAAGCACCTAAAAAAGGCCTTATATGATTTTTTTCTAGTTTTAGTCAAGTTGACGCTTCGATCTCGCTTTGACAAAGCATTTGAAGACAAAACTTTCATTTTAATAATACAAAAATGTTAGGATGCTTAAAACAAAACATGCACATAAATACACCTTACTGTTTCAGTTAGATGATTTCTCATAACTATCGGGATGCTGCAGTAATAGTGAATAGTGACAGCGCTTTTATTGAACATTTTATTTCCTCCAAAAGAAACAGTGACTTGAAATGTGAAAATTTGACTAATTCGGCTCTGGGCACCTTCGGTTAAATACATGTAAATTTAAAAAAAGATTAACGTCGTACAAAAGTCACGCATAAATATTAAATGTATATAAACTAAAACATTACAATAATGAATAAAATATATTAAAAATACTCACTTGTGATTTGTAATATTGCTATCCGATTAAGATTTTTCATCGCTTTTGTTGGAACACGAAATCACAGAACACAAAACCATTTTTCACTCAAAAGAATAGCACGGAACATAAATCGTGCAACCTGTCGTGAAGACTAACTGAAAGCGAATGATGTTTGAGAAGTTTTTTTGCCCCAAATTTTAAACGGTTTGACCTTGACCCTAAGTATGCCTAAAATTCTGCTTAGCATACACTGCATACAGATTGCCATTCCTGAGGTTCTTACTTCCATGGATTCAATACACACAATAACTACAACCGTATCAAACTCCCTTTATGCTAAATGTGTTTGATTCCTGTAGGCTGATTTCAGGATCCAAGCAATTCTATTTCCAGACGTCCCTGAATAAACAACCCCGTTAGTAAATTTACTATCATTCGAATTTAAAGTAAAAAATATCTGGATATAAACGTAAGAATACGATATATTTGGGAAAACTCTCAAACAATATTATTATTATTTTTTTATAAGTTATGTTTATTATAAATATAAGAAAGTTTACTTCAGAGCATACGATGTGGGTGAGGAGTCACTGTTAAAGAATGATAGCAAATCATCAAGGGGTGTAAATGAAACAAAAAATACACGTTATGGTAGAAACAAGTTCCAACAAGGAAGTATTACTAATATTCAGATCTAAAGAGCGATGATGGTCAGTGTATTGGCAACATGCTGTATCTCCAAAAAGCTTGTTTTGAGATAATGATTTTAATCTCTTTGGAACATTTTCTTATTTTTCTCCCAAACTAAAGAAGTAAGATTTTCAAATTTGGTGAAAAGTTAGATTGACCCTATTGCCATATTTTAAAGTTTTACTACTAAATGTGAAAAAAAATAAAGTCATTCATCTCAAAATTACCTTTGCTGAGATACATCATCTTGACATATCACGCGACGCGCACGTGGCTCCGATAGCTGCCGGTATATGAAGCCAATATCCTGTAACTTAAACATCTTGTTTACTCAAGCATTCTGAACGGCGTTGTAATCGTAAAACAGCGTATTTGTGGGGTTGTCCTGGTAGAATGCTGTATTTTAAGTTACTATGTTCTGCCATTACAGAAATATATTTTTTGCAGTTATAGAATTTGTCCATTGTTTATTCCTTGGACGTAACCACAACACAAATTTTGTATTTATAGATACGGCACTTTCGTAAGGTGAAAAAATCCCTGTACTCTTTTCATCGACTCATTTAACGACAGGGCTTTTAATCAAGTAATGTATACTGATTGAGATGACGTACATAGCCCAAATGTTACGGTTCTATTGGCGGTAAATGTGTATGCAAGTTTATGTAATTTTTTCAATATCTAGCGTATTAATTATGAGTAAAAAATAAATTGGAATCCAAGAAATTAGACAATTTAAAGTATTTGCCGTTTCGCATTTGCCTTGTTTATTATAGTTAAAATAAAATAATCAATACACAATAGTCATAAATTCCAGGGCCAATTATACAATTGGAATTCAAATAGTATATTTAAGATATATATACTTATTCTATACTTCTCTATAAAATTAGATAACCCAAAACATGTATTTATAGAAGTATGTTAATTTTAAGTCTCTAACTTTAAGCCACAGTTGTAAACATGTATGACATTTTGAATCACTAGCGTTAAGCCAGTAGTTATAAGTTTAGTCGTAAGTCAATAGCTATATGTCTTAGATTTAAGTCACTAGTTATAATTATTTAAATTTTATTGTATAGCGCAACTTGGGATGATTTTTCTTAAAAACGACACTATACAAATAGACAAATATTATTATTGTTTGAGGCAGAGTGACAAAGTTATGAAGATAATACTGAAAACTGTTTTATCCAATGCCATTAACATAGTATATTATATATTTGGAGCTTTATTTCCGGGAAGCAAATTTATGGAATTCAAATAGACGATAGTTTAAATCAAGTATTATGTACTACAAATATAATACATACCATGTTACAGTGATATATTCATAGATAAACATGCTTCCATTTAAGATTCTTTGTCATATTCAAATAATCATACTTTTCATGAACTTCATTAAAAAGTATGATTATTTGAATATGCCAAGGTTTACATTTTATGAACTTCATTGTAAAGTATGATTATTTAAATGTGACAAGGCTTACTTTCCATGAACTTCATTGTAAAGTATGATTATTTGAATATGACAAGGTTTAATTTTCATGAACTTCATTGTAAAGAACGATTATTTGAATATGACAAGGCTTACATTTCATGAACTTCATTGTAAAGTATGATTATTTAAATACAACAAGGTTTACTTTTCATGAACTTCATTTTAAAGTATGATTATTTAAATATGACAAGGCTTACTTTTCATGAACTTCATTGTAAAGTATGATTATTTGAATATGACAGGCCTTACTTTTCATGAACTTCATTGTAAACTATGATTATTTGAATATGACATGGCTTTCTTTTTATGAACTTCATTGTAAAGTATGATTATTTGAAATTGATATTATATTTTCTTTGTTCCCTTATTTTTTTTTAAAATTATGATAATTTACTGAATAATAATTCATAAGCATAATAATACATGGTAACATTTAATTTTAATAACACACAACCCGTGAGACTATGGCATCTCCAATCGGGGTATGTTGTAAGGCTGAATGTAGTGGGGAGTGGAAGAGGGTGGAAAAGAAGAAGGTGGGGGAGTACCTGGCTATTTAGATCCGACCATTACCAAACACCACCAAACACTGCTAAAGCCATTTCAGCCAACATTTCATTTCTGAATGGTGGTCTTACACCAGGGCGATACTGAGAATATCTTTCACTCTGGAACGAGAAGTAAGTATATTTGTTTTATTATTTAATCTAAATTTTCATTTAAAAATGTAGCCTATAAACACAAACATTTGTTTGTATGTATGGTGTTATATATTTTGTTATTTTATTAACAATATGGTTTAAAACTATTGTTTTTTTTCGTTTTATATTTTAGTAGAAAAAAATTTATTGTTTAACTATTGAAGACAATATAAGCGATTCCTAATTCCTTCGACCAACCTTTTTTATTGGCTATCTTCATTTAAAAATGTGCAATGAGAAAAATGAAGATAATGTTGGTAGTTCTCATTCGAAGTATGATACAGTTAAATATGATCGAAGGAGATAGGGTCCCATTAGATCAGTTTTTTTTTTTTTTTTTTTTTTATTTCCTTTATTTTTTCCCAATTTACATATTTCACAATACAAGTTTTTTAATAATATGAAAGGGAACCCACTAAGGCGCAGCCTGTGCGTGGGTAATATAATTTAATACATTAGATTTTTGTACCTAAAAATATATAACAGTAAAAATAAAATAAAAAACAGTAAGCATAATAATTGATTTAATGTAACTAGATGTGACCGTATCCTTTTTTGAATATTCTGTTTCATATTTTTGTTTAGGAATCGCTTATATTGTCTTCAATAATAAATTACAATTTGATATTTTACTCATTAAGTTATTCCAAAAAATAAATAAATGTTATTTTATGTTTAACTTGTAGTTAAATTTTTTTGTTGTTTCGTTGGGTTAGGTTATTAGATTTGTCTTAATAGATATTTATACTCGCATTTCTGAAATATTTTTCTTCATTTACCTGCTTCAATTTTAAAAAAATATGTTAACTGCGGACGAACTGTAATATCTCAAATGAATTAATATTCTTAAAGCGGTTCAAAACTTAGAAGGTGTAAAAAAACACACTTTGTAGACAAAAAAACGATGATTTCCAAAATTCCCTTTCTCTCCCACAAAGCTATTTTAAACACTTCAGTCTATAATATATCTTTGCTTACCTAATTGAAGACGCTACCGAAATATGACACTTTCTCGATAAATCTCCTGTCTCCCCATTCCACTTCTCCGCGAGACGCTGTTTATCGTTTGGGGCTTAATCTGTGAAACTGAGCAATATCATTAAACTTATTTTGGTATTTTAGGCAGATCAAAGGTACATGTGGCATCAATCAGCTTTTTTGAACTTATTTTAATTTTATTTTCACTATTTTATACACCCATGAAGCTTTTTAAAAAGGTCCATTCAAAAGGGTGACCATTTGTATACAATTAGTAAGAAATATTATCAGATATAACACTGCGACTTGAAAAAATTGTCTAGTTTGTGTTTTAACAACGAATTTTTTGTGTTAAAAATTTTGATATCATTTTTGTACATTCATTTGCTAAACTTTGTAGTAGTGGAATTGGCGAGTTTGCTTCACAATTTGATTGTGAACATTGAAAAAAGTCCTTACGCTTAGTGTGTCGAGTAGGTTCTTTTATGTTGACTAGACGCGTAGAGGAATTGGCAAGTTTGCTCCATAATTTGTTTATGAACATTGAGAAAAGTCCATACGCGTAGTTTGTCAAGTAGGTTCTCTTATGTTGACTAGACGCAGGTGTTGCTTATGAAAAATCCAAGCGAAGAAGATATAAGTTTATTAGCGTAAGATATTCTATTGGTAATTACATTTTCAATCAATTAGTTTGCTTATTTTTCGAATTTGGAGCAAATAAATGATTTTGGGAGAATGTTCTGGGAAACATGGGATAATAATTCGTGACATACTTATAAAAGATAACGATTTTAGAAGATGTATGGAAAGTCCATCTAATCTCTATATTAAAATTATTGAACTCTAAATTCGATTGTTGTAAAATCCTGCATTTAATAAATCTACACATACCTACACGAACAACTAGGCAAATATAACCATTTTACATACATACATCTCATTCCAAGTATAGTTTTCATTCTCCAATACAACGTTTACAAAGTCTTGGTAACAAATACGTAGGTAAACTATATTAATAATGTATTTGACAATAATTTGAACTTGGCAAACATTAAAAGGAGTATGTGTGAACTATTTCTACCTACTTTGTAAACTATTTATTTAAGTTTCTTATTATCATTATCGTTGAATTGGAGGATTTTGGCAGATTTTCTATTTTTTGTCTCACTTACTTGTACTCTATCCATACGTATATTTTTTAAACTCTTATATTTTATGTAACCTTTATTTTGTTAACACTGTTAACAAAAATAATGTAATCTGTATAATTGAACCAATTGATAGTTTAATATTATTTTACGTAATACCGCACAAGGGTTCCAAATGCCTGGAACCAGTGGAACAATGGCATCCCCAATTTGAAGAATTAATAAAATGTATAGTATATTGTAATATTAGTGAGTTGTAGATACTTTCAGTATCACCCTGATAATAAACCAGTATTATTAGGATCAATTATTCAGGATCGAAAAGTTTCTTGATATGGCTTTAGCCGTGTTTTATGACCAGATCTGAACAGCCAGGAACTTTTTCCTATACAGCACTTTTAGCATCACAACATACCTAATTTGAGATACCATAGTCTCACTGACTCCAGAATTTTCCTGGACTTTTATGCAGTACTCACATAAAAAAGGGCGATAATAACATAGCTAAGTAAATTTACTTCCGTGCACGGAGCCAAGAATCTTACCGCTCTTCCAATTGAGCCATCAAATGAATTTCATAAAATACTGAAATTCTGTTGTGCCAAACATTATTATTATTGTAATAATTCAGACCAGACAGCATCCATTATTTAAACATCAATTTATGGAAGCTTGTTTATGTTTGTCAGAGTGACAGGTCTATCAAAGAACAGCAGAGACATTATCGTCGTTTTTGTTCGCGACGAGACGGTGATCATAAATAAAAGTTAATAATGAACCACGAAGAATTATTATTATTAATATCACTAAACATCAAAGTGATTGTCTTAATTTGAAATAATTATCAATTTCAGTCCTCTTTACGGAAAGTATCAATGATGAATTAGAATAATAACTAAGGTTTGTGCAGTGATTTATTCAAAAATTATATTTTTTTACTTTAAAAAATCATATTTTAGTATTACATTGCGCAACATACATACTCAACCAGGTCAATAAACCAAAAGATACTAATTATTCTTATTTTTTTTAATTCTTTTGGGCAGATAAATATGATATTTTAGTGTGCGAAACTACATGCGAAAATACTGTATATAATTCCTGATCAAATCAAACAAAAAAATCAGAGAGGTGAATCAATGTAAAGAAATCTAGAAAATCCAAAATTATGTCCAAAATTAGCATTTAAACTAGTAAAAAATATTAAAAAATAAATGGCACAAATTTATTGTTTCTTGCATATTAATTATTTTTATTGTATATACGGTGTGTTAGAGACATACCTGAATTCCTTTAACCAATGATTCTTTAGGTTATTTGAGCTACAAATATAGGTGACATTTTGGTCTCGGAGGCGTTTTTTTTTATGTTTTTTACTATAAACATACATAAATCAATAGAACCTACCTATTAGATAGTTATAGTCGGGATAGTGAGTTGGGCGGCTACTTGGTTGAGTGACTAGTGACGACATTTGAAAGAATATTTTTCGTTCGTTAAAAAAAATAAAATACCTTTACAATTTGAAAGGCGTTGAAAACCATGTATTGGATAACCAATACCTCTGCCATAGGTCGCCCCAAGTGGTTTGCTACGTTTGGTGACTTAGCAGGGGTGCCCGGGTTCATGGGCTTAGGTTTATCCAGGTAACCAAAGTGGTTTATCCAATTAACAAAAAAATGTCACCATATCCCAAATTACTTTTAAATTTTGTACTCCAAGTTAAAGTAAGTCAACTACTTCTCTTATCACTCTGTGTACATGCTTTATTAAGTATTTCAATCACTCGATCTTGCAATGTTTTCATGGGGGTTTCCGACGTCTTCTTTCATTCACCTCCTTGTGATAATTTTTATTTTTTTATTTGATAAATTGTGCGCCATAGCACTGTCCCCTGCAAAGCTACGAAAACGTATTTCAAATATTGTAAACAATTAGTTGTATTTAATGTACATAATTTTATTTAAAAAGAAATCTTAAATAATAAAAAAAATTAAAACACCTTATTGTTTGAAATATATATGTGGTTATCTTATTAAATCAGAAGACATTTCATTCGTTTATAATCGAAATCGAAAACAACACATACATTTTAGGTGCTAGCGAAAGAAAATAACCAATATTATTTTGTTCTTTATAAATTTTTAAGCCCAAAATATGATCTCACCACCTTCGTAAAAAAATATATTTTCCTAAACATATTTACATTTTATAGGTTTCTGATATTACGCGCATAAGCTCTAGAATTTTTTAAAGATAGCTGAAGAAGCGGTATTTCTCTTCTAATAAAAATATTCTGAGCAGATTAATTCTTGCGCTACTTGTGGTAAGGATTTTCCAGACCACGGTATAATACAAATTCACTCTCCTTATTCGAAAGAAAATAATATTGTAAACGTCGCAAGGTAGCAAATAAGTGGTAGGAAACTCTTGAAAGTTGAGAGAGAAATAAGAATTGAATCTAACGTCGATAACGCTGTTTTTCCGCATAAAGTCATTGCAAATTACGAGCCATATATCCAACTACGTTCACAGAAAAAATCGTTTTAAAATCTCAAACACTGACGACAGCACGAGAACTGTTATGGTGTTGGCCGGTAGCGTGCTCTCAATGCAAATCGGCCATTATATAATTGAAACTGACCGTTTAGAACCTGCGATTGGCCCTTGGAAAATTTTTCACTATTATGGTTATAAAGTTTAATTTATGCATTGTGTTTCTTGATAAGAAAGATGTCCGGAATTCTTAATTTTCAAATTTATGGAATTTTTTGTCAATAAAACTAAAAGTATTGATATGGAAAAATCGCGTTATTTTGTTATTTTTATCTTGAGTGACGTATAGTACTCAACACTTATGATTGATTAAAATAGGTGAAACATGTTATCTATTAATTGAAATACCTCAACACATAAAAAATATTACCTTACAAGAAGATGTCCGGGTATGGTAGGAGTAAAACACAGGAATACATTTTTTAGAAATTCTATTTTTTTCCCCACACAATAATATTTTTCCATTCAAATCATTCAATTTTTTTACCTTAAAACTACATTAAAACGTGGAAATTTCGAATAAAGTGTTTTAGATTAAGTTTCATTATTTGTCCTCTCATTATTTTAATTAATCTTTACTTTAGCTAGCGAAGTCAGCGCACTTTACCCCCGGATACTCAGTATGCTTAATACAGTCAAGTTTAACAGCCAATATCTCAGAACTGACCTTTGCATATAACGTTGTCTTTCCGTATAATAATTCCGGGCTCGATTATCATTATTTAGTTTTAAACGCTTTCCATATATTATCTGTAATAATTAATTTCCTAGTTACCTGGAAAACAAATAATTGAAGACAGACCCATGATATAAACTTATATGAAAGCAATATTAGTACAAATTCTGTTTAAAGTGAGTTATGGAAACAATATAAATCTTATGGTTGTCTATAATCATTTTTCCTATACCTTCAAGGTAGTTAAGGAGTAGTAGTAAAGGAACGTGGAGATATAAGAATAAATATGAAATTACTTTCTTGACCCATTAACAAGTCATAGTTGCAGTCGAAGAGCTAGTCCACTAGAACGGATTGGTCGCGTATGCCAAATGCGATAGCAAATAACTCTCCAAGACGGTGTGCGAAGCCAAGCATCTAGTACAAAGCATTTAGGCATATCAAGAAGCTGCTCGATAGGCAATCTAATAGGCGAGATTATAGAGATTAATATTTATTCTTAAAAGTGAAGTTTTAGAGAATAATTATTGGCAATATAAACTATCGAAATGGAATGGCCTCATAAGGAAGCCGAGTAAATGACACTTAGTCTACGAGTAAACTTAGTTTACGAGTAAATGACACTTAGTTGCCTTGGTGACATTGAGAATAAGCGTATTATTAAAACTTTAACGAAACGGTAACCAAATTTTATTTTTGATGGCCAAAGCGAAGTAAATCCAAAGGCTAAAAGATCTAATTCTTAGTTCAAAAGTGGTAGAATTCTTTTGTTTTACGATAAACTTGTATATATGTTTACCCAGTAAGGTGGCAGAGAAATGCTTTAAGGCGATGTACTACGTAGTAATGCTAAATCATGTGTTTTTGGAAATAATAATTAGAAATTTTTCAGATGCTTTAATTAAATACTGCGAGTAGAATACATCCTGGCTTAATGAATAATGTGGCAAATTAAGTTTAAAAATTTAAACATTTTGTTCCTGAACATCCACAAAATAAAATAAAATTCACTTTTTGCATGCATGCATGTTTTTTTCTTGCATAAATCACAACAGGTGGATGGTGTTAAGCGGGAATTTAAGCCTTATCGCCAACTACGTAAGGTGTGTTATTGATAGCGGCTCGATTCAAAATATTACACGACGTAGTGCATCGCCTTAACATCGAAAATTGAGATCCACATACTTTATTTTTAGATGATTTTCTGGATGATCTGTGATATAATTAAGGTAGGCGATAATTATGTTGATAAAATCATAACAAATCCTTGAGTGAACTTCCAGTGAAATCGAACTCGCATATTCCTGAATTATCTTAACCTTTACTCTGCAGAACTCAACGGAATGTAATAAATAAGAAGTTTGTTTGAAACTTCGACTGTTGAAGATTGATTTCCTCTGTCATTAGTTCCCATAGAAACCACATCGATAGTTTCCCGCTCCTCGCCTTACAAGTACCGGAACAAATTGAGAATACCTGTATTTGAAAATTCTAAGGCCGCCTTTACCGCGGACTTATCTTGTTTACGTGAAAAATCACTTTGAATTATTCATGCGAAAGTGCTGGGAGTTTATACAGAGGGGTGTTTCGTAACGTCACCTGCCTGGGGTGATAAATGAGGGGAGGGGGATGAAAATATTTGTTCATATAAATGTAATTTAATTACTTGCCACCATTGAAATAAACTTCACAACCCGTCTTGTTACATCAACAAATAAGTTTGTGAATATATATATTATGAAACAGGAAATAAAGTATATCAGCGACATCATTATCACCACTCATATTATATTGATATTTCAGCATTGCAAGAAATGCATAAAAGCATTCATTACACTCCCTGTACTCTAAACCAAGCCAGGATAATAATTGGCGGCCTCCGTGGTCGAAGGATAAGGCTCTCAACTAGTATGCTGAAGGTTGCGGGTTCAAATACCGGCGTGCGCAAGTAAATTTTATTTGATAAGTTTGCGTTATTTCACAATATATTCATTAAAAATAATAAATAGCATACTTGAGGCACGTTCCAGAGCGGAAGATACTCTCAGTATCGCCCTGATTTAAGAAAACCATTCAGAATTGAAACATTGCTTGAAATGACTTTAGCCTTGTTTAGTGACCAGATCTGAACAGTCAGGTACTCCCCGACCTTCCTCTTATCATCTCCTCCCAATTTGAGTTGGTGAGACTATGGCATCCCCAATTGGGGTATGGTATTAGGATGAAGATTATTGGGAGGGAGGAGGAGATGGGAAGACGGAGGTGCGGAAATACATGAACCTACTTCATAAAGAACTGGAGGAAGGCATCGCATTTTTTTTTTAGATAAAGTGGCCAGGGCTTCCAAAAGACGTAAGGTAAAGGGCGTTGATGAAACGAAATAGGCAAGACTGGAGGCTTTCGACAATATGGATACGCGCGTTCTTTTAAAAATCAATACTATAATTTAAAAATAAAAAATAATACGCCGTCACAAAAATGGTCATGAAATAATATGACACTCTCAGAAATGCTTCTTAATTCTGAGTGTAATAGAGCTCAAAGCACCGACACTTGTAGATTGCATTTTTTACAGGCAAAAAGATGAAGTTCTGCAAGTAAATTTTCTTTTTTTTTTAGTTTGCTCTGCTTTTATTCGAGTGTGAATAAAATTGGTATCACTTTAGCTTGACGTCTACCCATAGATTTTTTTACAATAGCTCAATACTGAAAGCTGAGAAGAAAATAATTTCCCTCAAGACCTATGTCATCTTAGGAGACGCTATGTAGAGGATATTTTTAAAGAAAGGAAGGACAGGTCGTTCTGGGTAGGAAAAATCTATGAGGGGTGGGTAGGAGGGACGGACCTATGACTCCATACCTCTAATTGCGGTACAAGGCGATGGGTCGTGAGAGTCCTGCAGGAGAGGTCAAAAAGCCACCCTCAACCAGTCTCTCAATCCGTCCCGCTACTCAGTAGGTGGGCAGACACATCCGCTATCAATACTTATCTCACCTTGTTAAACCCCGTTAAACCCCGGCACCACTCCTAAGTCTCCAGGCACATTGAATCACTTGTGGTGACCTATGGCAGAGGTTTTGGTCATCCAATAAAATGGAACTCGGGGCGGCGGTACCAATTCACTCCCCCCAAATTATATTAAATTTCTACTGAACAGTGACAAATCGGAATACTTTTGAAGTGAAACTTCTTTACGCGCGTCATGCATTTTCGAGGACCGGAGTAAAACCGACTCATGACCGTCACGAAAAACCGTGATCATTTCGCTATAGGAGCCTAGCTAATATTATATACCTAATTTAGGTCACTCTCCAAACTCAGCTTCGCGGTATAGAGGCCGAGCGCCCGACTGTCGTCGTGAAGAACCGAGGTTCGATCCCCGCTTTAACAATTTTTTTTTCTTCTTTATGTGATTTTTTTAATACGAAGAAAAGTGATAAAATGCTCTCGTGCTGCGACTTTGTCAGGCATACATATAAGAAGATATCTACATGATTTGTAATAATGTACTAAAAAATTACATAAATTTGTAAATTTTAACCGAGAGTCTCCCGAAATGTCTAAATCCATTTAGTGAGACTCTAGTCCGGCAGGTGCTCACTCGAGTAATTAACTAGAAGTAACGGTCGGTACCTATATGATATTTTGGTCGAAATATAGCTTAAAAAATCGAGCCGGTAGAGTCGCTCGGTATTTTGATTAATTATTTTTATTTTGAATCATTAAAATTACTAATCAAGGCCTATAACGCGACTAATTACCCTCGCAGACGTGCGTGACAAGTTTTTTTAGTAAAAAACACAGCCGTAAGTGAGTTTTTCAAAATTTAGAAATGGTTTTCAAATTCAGACTCCATACGGGTATGAGACTGTTAAAACACGATAGATCTTTTCCAAAACGGACAAATATACGGAAATATTTTGAAAAACGACAGATATGACTTCACACTGCCGATATATCTTCGATTCGACCCTATATAAAGCGTTAACGAGACGTTATGTGATATTATTCATTTGCCGTGTTTGAAAACGAAAATTTGCGCGGGACAAGTCAATTGAGGAGTACACGTTGTATTCGCGGTTCTCGTTGCGCGAGATACCTCTCTTCGCGGTCTAGAGGCAGAGCGTTCGACACTCGTTATGCAGGACCCGGGTTCGAATCCCATATTTTTATAACTTTTATTTTTTTTTTATCACATGCTGCTTATAAATATGTCAATAGACAGAAAAAAAGAGAGAATGAAATGAAAAGAGAGAGAGAAGAATACTAAAAGTTTCACTTCCGTCGTGCGTAGGCTTGTACACTGTATTTTTTTTTAAAGTGAGTCATTTAATGCGATGAAAAAACAAAAAATTCAATAAATTAGCCTAAAAATCTAACCTTACTTCACATTGTAAGCTAGTTTTTTATCACTAAAAAGTGATGAAAAACTAGCTTACAACTCTAAACTAACCTAACCTGGTTAACCTTAATATGATAAATAGTTCGTTAGTATGCGTTTAAAAAAAAATTATCAGTAGACAGGACGAAAGGGTGGCACAATAAATTTCAAGGTTTTCCATTTATTTTTAGGCACTTTGACTTATTGCTTATTGACTATCAAAAAAGAGTTATTTGTTGAAACTTTTTTTGTTAAATAGACTTTTTTTGTATCCCTTTACCAAACTTGTGTAATTTGTATCCAGGTTCGTCAACCACTCCGTGGTCCCTTGATTGATTTGAATTCCACGGATCCATTTGCGAAGCTCTTACCTTGTTAGTTTTAATAAAGGAGGTCTCTAAGGGAGATAAAAAAGGTAAAAACATTTGTTCAGGGAGGGGCGGTACGAAGAACAATTAGATGGACCCCCTTGTTTTTGTAATGTATTATTATGGTTTTATAATCTTATGAAAGTGAGAATTATTTAAACATTTTATTATTGAAACGTAACCAGTGAACGTAACCATAAGTGTACGTGTACAGAGATAATCATTGATTTTTTTCTTTCATGACTCTGGAAAATCGCAATATAATGCAATTATAAGTAAAATAAATATCGGTCCAAATTGAATTCCAATGGGTTCTACAGATAAAGCAATAGAACGAACGATTGAGCGGCTTTGCGCTTAAGACGAGACAAAACTCTAAAATAAAGCCAGAATCTTAACGATGTAAGTGAAGCAGACGTGCACAAAAATATGCGAAGCGCGGCCTGTTTTTGATGTTAAGGTCCTGTTTTTATTAATCTTAAATACAAATAACTTACATCCGTAGAAATCCCTCTAGAATTTTTATTCTTATCGTTTTAGTTTGTTGAATTTCATTGATATTATTGCAGGCCCTTGACGAATGAATTGATAGGTTTCCTCATTATCTTTTACTAAAATATGAATGTACTATCACGATGTCGGAACACGTGATGACAAATGCAGGTGCATGCACATGTGTTTTGATATATTATGAAGTAAATAAAAAAATTTGAGGAAACGGCCTGCAATCCCATTTTTGACCGGTTTACCAATAATTTGAAGAGATTCTTAAAAAGCTATGCTCATTTTTTGAAATGAAGACTTTCGCTTAATATGATTTAAGATTTTCACGGCCACCCCTTTGTTATTGGGGTGTAATGCCGTGTTGCGCTAACTACTTTTTAGCCAACGTTTTGGACAGCATTGCAGTGTCCATCATCAGGGCAGATGTGTTATCTTTTTTTGTTATTTGTTATTGGGGTGTTATGCCGTATTGCGATAACTCTTTCTTTAGCCAACGTTTCGGACATCATTGCAGTGTTGCATTTAACTTTTAACTTAACAATAACAAAAATACTTTCGCTTAAAGTTAATTATTCCGATGTGACATAATCTGGCGGAATAAAAAGATACTATCAAACACGGCTACCTTATTGACAGGATTGAGCGGACTCGAAACACACAATTTACATGCAGATGGAACGAAAATTGTTCGAGCTATAACAAGACTTCGGTATGCTCAGTCAATTAGCGTCCTCTTGGGGGATCAACGTTTTTACTGCTTTGTCTCCTAGTTCCAAATTCAAAATAAAACTTTCTAATTGCCTTCACATATTTACGAATATTCGCACATATATCTCCATCGATTGTCAATAAATAAATCGACTTCAAAGCTGGAAACGAAACGCCAAAGTTTTGTGAAAACTTAGTTCGACACTTAGTTCCTGTGAAAGTTGAGCTCAAAGTGGAAGTTCGACATTGGTGTTCAAACCAACACCCTGTATTATACGGTACATCAAATAGTTCACAAATATTCACTGTGTTGCTAACAAACTTTTGCAAGGTTTCTTATGAAAGTTTCAAAGAAAAGTTCCATGGTTTTTTATGCTTATTTTTTACTTTAATGGTATTTATCTCTGAAACTTAACAGTTTGTTTACTTCGTCCTGCTTAATTTTTACAAACTAAAAGTTCGGAAAATTACTCTTGTCCCATTTTCACATTTATTTCATATGGCTATTTATATGACTAAAGAATATTTTTATATGATAAAATGAATTGGGAAAAAGTAGTTTTTTTTCTGTATAAATCTCATAGTTTATCGACTACTTTGGGCGCTTGCCACAAAACAGTCACAAAGCTGTCCACATAAACCTCGTTTATTTCTGCTTTGTTGTTTTTCTTATTAAACTTTCTCAATTAACTAGCGCGGAAAATGAAAAATCTTTAAAAAAGTCCTAATTGGAAAAAAGACGACTCTAAATCGAGTAGAATAGACCAATCTTGAACAGTAGCCTTTTCACATCTCTACTTAGTATGCTTGATCAACAAAGCTTAGTAAAGATCACCAGATCTAATTTAAACAAAGTAAATATACACATTTCAAATATAGAATTATTTTAATTCATTTAAAATTAAATAATTTTCGGACTATAAGTAGGTACCTAACTATTTTATCGTTAGTCTGAACAATCAGTTTTAGATTTGAAAATTAAACTAAGCTTCAGAGCAAAAGTTCATTGAATCGGAGTAACAGACACAACCGAAATAAGTATTTTTGATATAGACTGCGGTGCACTTTTGAATTTACTTTTGAATAAATAATAATATCAGCCAATTAAATAATTTAAACTTTAAACCATCATGCTATTTCTCTTCATAAGATTTAATTACATTAGTAGGTATTAGCACAAACTCCTTTTGAAACAATATTTAGAGGAAAAAAAGAGCTGAGAAAATTTGTTTTGTCGCACCAGATAAAAGGTACTTTGTTCTATTAGAAACCCAAATATTATTTTTATATTTAAATCAATTTTACTACGGACGCTCGGACCATCCAAACACTTAACCTCTTGTCCATTGTTTTCCCTGAACTTTTGTCGATCTTTTTAATAAGAGTTTTTTTCTTCTTTTAAACTTTTCCTGCTTTTTCAAAATAGGTATTTTGTAACTTTACGCTCTATGGCGGATATTGGCAACCTGTGGGACAAGTAAAGTAGAGTAAATAATTATGTAGCAATTTTTTTATTGAAACTGTCTTTCTATAATAACTTTTGAAGGTTTTACCCATCAATGTAATATATCATTGAAGAAGAATATAATACTAATAAATCTAAACTAAATACTTTATATTTTTATGTAAGTATCACGCAATTTCCCACATGTAGACCATGCTAAACAAATATTTTTTATCTCGCTCAAAAGTATTTATTTTAAGTGACCGGTAAAAATCACGTCTTGTTTGAAATATTTTTTTCTAAAAACCACGGAAATACAAAAAAAACAAAAACCATGAAAACACGGTTTGGAGTTTATATTTTGGGTAAATTTTGCCTGGTGGTAGTAAAGATGGTAATAATATGCAGAAGGCATAACACCATTATGTGTGTCAGTGATAGATATCTTCCAATAATAGGGCTAAAATATGAGATACATATTTATTTTTACATGTGTGTGTAAAAGTTACACAAGTCAAAGGTTACCCATGCCCAATTTTGGATTGGCAACTTTTTGTAGCCACCTTAACCTTTGAAACATTTGCAACCTTGTAAGATATCCCCACGTGCGAACTACACAGTATGTAGTAGACTATATGGTGTTGGTACACACGATGGGCTGTAAGTATAGGACACTGTTGTATGGTGTAATCTCGCGGAGAAACCTTTTCTGTATTCCGAAGGTACGGAATGAAAAATACACAGTCATTCTGAGCCCCGGGACCGGATGATAGGTTGGGCTCAGCGACGCCTAATGGCCTGGAAATAATTGGGACATCACTTTCTCCTCACCCTGTGCCGTGTACGTGTGCTTAAACGGATGCTGAGAGTGTGCTTTTATTTTGTATTTTTTAAGTTCAAAAGCTCGAATCATGTGAAGTATGTACGTGAAAACGTGCCTTAAGGTTAAAGCAGTGAGTTGTAGTTATATTTTCTGATACGTCATTGTCTTCATGATTATCTAACTTAACCGAAATTCGAGTGTTGTTTCGCATTCAACTTACATTTTTAAAGAAGTGAAAAACGTATCTAGATATTATGTCTGCGATGTCTAGTCGATCTAACTACTTATCTAACCATATATAATTGAGAAAGTGATACAGCATAAAGCCTTATTCAATCAGATGTGAAAATGACGACCGTACATTTTATACCGTATTCGTAAAATGTTTGGAAAACTAAAATAGTAAAAAAAAATAATGTTTACCGCATAAATTGCAAAGTTACAAGTTGAATTTCATCTCACCCCTGCTAATTCAGCATACTTTACTTCAATTGGGTGACTTATGGCAGAGGTGTTGGTATTCCAATAAATAATTCCCTGGGCTTCTGTAGGTACCCATATCCGTCTCCTAAACTAATTCATTTAAATTAATATTGACAAATCGAAAAGTCTTAATATTTAAAAAAACAATCTCTCTTGATTATTCCAATAAACTTAAAATTTCTTCATGAGTAATAATAATTTAAACAACACAAAGCAAAAAGTTATAAGGAGTTTTGACGGTGTTCGAAAACGTAGGTAATGTTATGTTTTCTTTTTGACTGTTCCATTAACTCATTATATTTGTATGAAAGCGCCCCGCCCTTGAGGTGATTTATCCCAAAAGTTAGGTTATAAATATGAATATTGGATTTTTTGACAAGTACCGTGGCACAGCGGTAATCTTTGGCTCTGGACCCACAAATCGCGCAATTAAAACTAGAGAAGAGAGAATTAAAATGGATAAAACTTTTTGAATTAATTTTATGAAATGAGAACGGATCGTTTCTACGACTCATTCTTGAGTTCCGCAGCTTGGTTATGGAACGATTTTTCGGCCTTTGTGTTTTTCAAGACCCATAACTCCTTCCTCTCTTCAAAAAACCCTCTACACATCATCCCTAAAGATACATCCAAATACGTCCTGAAATTATTTTCCTCAGGCCTCCTGTGTGGAGTTGTGAGAATGTATAAAAAAATTATGAAAAAATATTGGCAATTTTAAATTCCCTGCACACGTAGAGCGACTAGTGTGCCAACAATTTCAAAATTGCAATTAGGTGGGTTCTACCGGTAATCGGGGTGGTCGTGGTAGATTGAGATGTAGTACCTCATACCTTCGAATCTTCCGTGGCCGACAGTTTACCTTTGACATCATAAATATAATAATTCAACCAGATCTGAATAGTCAGGCAGGTAGGAACTTCCCAATGTATCTCTTTCCATTCTCTCGCTACTTCTTGCAACCTCACAACAATCCTTCAATTATAAATACCATTGTCTCACTGATTACAGGCTACTCTTGCGCGGTAATCGCATAGGAAATATTGAATTATTTCAGAATAAGGAATTCCAGTCAATTTTAAAAATATATCTTATGAATGTTCATCTTCTAACTTAAATATCAGTTTTTTTACAAATTTCGATATCATAGGTTTTGTCGGTTAACAGTAAGATCAATCCCACTTAGGCGGTATGAAAACAGAAAACCGATTTTAAATATTTTGAAAATTTTCCAAAAAACATGAGATTTCTTAAAATAATTTGTAAACAGCATTAGTGACTCGTATGGTTATCTGCAACTCAACTTAGCACATAATAATCCGCATTCGTAATGCACGTGGTCGGCCAACCCATGAGGTAGCGGTTTAAGTGCTGTCATAACCCGCCGACCAATCACAGGATGTTTGAATGTTTCACGGTTTTTATCATTTCTAAATGATGATTTATTAATTCTACATGTAATAAATATAAAATAAAACTTATTTATTCCGATTCTGACTGATTGAATGGAGAAAGATACACTATGAAAATTGGAGAAAAGATAATAACTCTAAGTGAATGATATAAGAAAAGATAAAAGAACTGCACTGGATAGGATTGGACTGGAGAAGCAGATTTTAGAGTCTGCTGTTATCCATCATGACGTCTCCGGATTTGCTTTCCAATACCGAGGCACCTAAATCCATCAGCCACCTATAAATGGACAGCTGCCCAAATATTCGAACGGAGATGTCGAATAATAATTGTTTGCGTCTTCATATTATTTTTAGTTTTACTACATACGTATCATTGAAATATTGTTATTGTATTATTCTTATTTGCGTTGTGTTACCACCATAATCCTGGCACGTGCATAGTTTTCGATATTTTAATAATAAATAAATAAATACACAATCTTGAAGATTTTTAAATGTAGATTAGAATCAAGGAAATTAATTTATGTGGCATTTATTAGTTTGTCATAAAGCTAGCCGAAACAATATTTGGTACGTAGTATTAGGTACGTGTTTCAGCGTTTGTTGATCTATATAAATGTATGTTTTTGAAGCCTTAAGTTACATATTCCAAAATTTTCCGGTAATGTTACAAAAAAATATAATTTCTTTCCTAACAAACTTCCTAATATGGTAAAAAAACAAGTTAAGATTACACTCCAAGGTAATATTCATTATTACAGACCTAAGCTTTGGTATTGTTTTAATCTCGTCACATCTTTCCTTCCATCGGAGAGTGGTTAAGTTATGGAGGGCATTTTTTATGCGGACTTTCCTAGCTCCGGAGGCATTTGGTATCTTATCGGATCTGATATTTCAAAGGAAGTTTCAAATTAAATATTTAATGTGAAAACTCAACTTATTGGAGTTTTTTCGGAAGAAGGATTAAGCGTAACGAAAAGAGAGGTTTATTTTAAGAATTATATTATCTGGGTAATATTTCAGCTTGTTTCGACCTGGCCAAAATGGAAAAACTTGACTACAAAATAAAAAGATTTTTATAAAACTGGAAGGAATCACATCATTTTAAATTTTTACCATTACATTCTATGTCCTCTAAAAACATTTTAAAAATTACCTTTTTAAAATTTTAAAAAAATTTTAAAAATTTAAAAAATTTTTTTTTTTAAAAGAAAGACAAACATTCCCGGGTTACGAATAACCCAACAATGTTTGAAAATCTCCTACTACCACCACAGAAAGCCGAAAATGTTGCTTGTGTTGTGATGGAGGACTTAGCCAGCCGAGGAATCGAACACGCGACGCTCGGGTGAGACCCAAGCGCTGTGCCCACTCAACCACTGACCGGTCATTACATATATAAAAAGTATAGTAGCATAAAATCCCAAAATAAAAAATCAATTGGAATCAGCTTGTAATGCTGACCAGCATAATTTAATTCGAATAATTCAGTGAAAATACAAATTATTAGAATAGCATTTTTAAGTCACTAATTTAATTAGGTACCCAGTTGGAAGAGAAATATTCTTGGTTCTAACTGGGCAGCTAGACTATTTACTCAAAACTTTATTAGCATTAATAAATATGATGTAATAAATAAATGTTGTACAATATAATTGCTTGAAAATAGTGGGTATATAGAGGTGCATTACTGTCAAAAATTGTTGAATCGCTGCTCCCAACCGTCCGGAACCAGTGAGATTATGGCATCCACAATATGTAATCCCCAGTAAAGTAATGAAAAGGGGAAGGATATTGGGAAGAGGACCGCGGGGAAATACTTAACTATTCAGATTTGGTCTACAAACATGGCCAAAGCCATTTCAAACAATATTCAAATTTTTAATAGTGTTACCACACCAGGGTGATTCTGAGGATTTTCCACTCATCATATTTTTGAAAAACAGAATTATGATTTTTTTAAATTTTAGAATTTATTTACGCCAGTTGAAGGCTTTTATATGCACGTATAAATTTATAATTTACCATTCAAATAAATACAGTTGGTAAATTTTAAAAATCATTATTCAGATTTAAATGTCAAAAATATAAACAAAAGAAAAACATATTTATTTTGAATTGAGTTTTCTTAAATATTCATCATCTCTAGCAGTTAATTGAATTTGCATTTGAATATTATCATAAAATATTGACACCGAGTGATTGATTATCACGTAAAGAACGGGTTTTTTTTATATTTCTCTTTGTAAAAACGCTTATCATATTGTTTTCAACAAAATTACAAAAAAGGATGATTTGCCAATTCTTTATAAACCAAAATGATAAATCCAGCTAAACCATTTAACAGAAAGCCAAATGATTATGATTCTAATAAATTAGTTAAATCCTAACCGGGTAAGTAAAATATTTGAGTATCCCTTTAAAGCGGTTGAATAACCGTTCCATTCGCATCATTTTTCACAAATGATGGAGTACTCAGGAGGAGTAGAAATCCCTAATTCCGCCAATATTTCAATATTAAATTCATATTACTGAACTTTCTTTGAACAATTTATTTCTCCCTGTAAAATGAGAGGGCCATTTGTACTTCTAATGTGCTGGATTCGCGGATGATATAGGACACTCAAGATGAGCCCAGTGGTGCTGAGAAATATTGTGAACGTAGTAACGCTATTCAAACACTCTCCTTCATTCTTTGTGTAGTATATGATACATGACATCAATCAAACACAGCATTTATCTAACAACCAAACTCTCATAAAGGCAACCTTCCTTTTTGTCAGAACAAAATAAATAAAATAATCAATATATATTATAAAAGTAAGTGTACAATGTGCGTGCCGCTAAAACTGAGAAAAGAGTCCCCTTGCGATCAAGGGAGTTATATGGTGTGGTAGCCCTTTATCCCCCAACCATATAGAAGGTTCTCGTTTTTACCAGAATAGCATGCTTTTGAAGATATAAGGGCTAGAATTTTGGCCCTTTAGACATTTCTAGAACAGTCCAGAACATTCGAGAGTATACGAGAGCATTCCACAATATTCCAGAACATCCCGGAACTTTCTGGAATGTAGTGGAATGTTTGGGAACATTCCGGAACATCCCAGATCATAATGAACTAAAACGGGATTGCTGATAAACTTTTAGTAAATACATTATCGTAACAATACATTGAAATCTTTAAATAGTATAAAACAAGGTGATTATCCGCGTCTGTCTGTTCGTGCGCTTAGTTCTTCTAAACTATGCAACGGAGTTTGATAGGGTTTTCACTATCATTTAGAAAATTTCATCCGAAAGTTTTATATATATAAGACATTGATATTAAATTTATTGAAAGTAGAGAAATGTCGAGAAACGCGGGGTACGTCAGGTAGTGACTAAAAAAAAATACCAAACGGTTTAATTGTGTTTTAGTTCCACATTAAATAAAGGTTGTTCTGTCTAAGTAGATACTGTTTTGAAATCATACTAACATACGCTGTTCTGTTACTAGAAATATAGAAATACTATTTAACCACATCTCGAATGCAAGAATTTAGTTGTTGGCCTTCTATCCCAAATATTGCGCCTGTGTAACTAGGTTAGCAACGCGTGACTTTTTTTAATCAGTCTAAGCTTACTATTTTGGTTATTTGTTATTTGTTAATATCAAAGATATTTTTAGATGAATTTTACTAGCTTCAAATAGCTTACCTACATACAAAATCAGCATTTACCTGCGTTTTACGTAATATTTTTTTCTCTTTCTAATGAGAGCTGTGAGACAATAATGTAACAAAAATTCGTCACAGTTTTAAAAATTATACTAAAATGAGATTTAAAATTTCCATGTCCCAGAAACGGAGCGACTCTGTCCACATTAAAAAATCCGTGTCCCATAAACGGGGCAATTGTGTCCACATTGAAAAATCCATGTCCCATACACGGGGCGACTGTGTCCACATTAAAAAAATCCGTGTCCCATACACGGGGCAATTGTGTCCACATTGAAAAATCCATGTCTCATACACGGGGCAACTGTGTCCACATTAAAAAAGTTTGTTGTTGATAATTATTATTAGTAATAGTATATTGGCGTGTGTGGTGTAAATACACATAATATAAATTAAAATATTAATTGGACACGAAAAACATTTTTGACTTAGTTTTACTGGGAAAACTGGTATGTTCTTTAACATCGAATACCAATCTTACGTATTCCATGTCCTCGACTCTAATCTAGAATCGCTAAGTACCGCGGGACGTGAAGAATATCCCTTATCAATTCAGAGATTTTATAAACTTTCAGTAAAGTAAAGGTACCCTGAAAACGGAGTACTAACGGCTCCATCCGTCACTAACTTCAATCCTTTTATCAAAATTCATACCTACATTGTTCTGCAACCTACAAATTTTGATTAATATTTGCACTTAAGAGTTTGCGATGAAACCTAAAAATCAGTCGTGTTGAACATCATTTAAAATATTTATAGATATTATAGATACCTTAAGAAAATTTTACATAGTCTTTCAATACACTCAAAGCTATATTGTGTTATTTAGACCGTACCAAATCAGTCAAAAGTAAATATTTTTAGCATTGCAATATATATATTGCTATAATACACAGAGCTCAGTGCTATAATATGGTTATAACCCATCGGGACTTGAACCCGTATTGTAAATTGGCTAGCTCAGTGAAAGGGTAAGCAGATGAGAACTCGGATACAATCAGGGGTGAGGAACTCCTTTATCCATTAGTTCGTCCGTCGGTCAGGAGTTTGGAAAAGGCCATCACAATAATAACACATGAGTAAAAGGCACAAGGTATATTAATCATCTTCTAAAGAAAACACAGGGTTGAATTGGATCTCTACTCTCTTTTCTCTCTGTAACGACCGGATGAAACGAGGATTTTACATGTATTAATGATTTGAACACAAGAAAGAGGTGTAACGGAAGCTTACAGGTTTCCAGGTTCTGATGATGGGTAGTGGCATGGCGTGTCGAGTCGTAGATGTACTGCGTCTCCGGGGTACGCAACGGTCAATCGTTATTGCGTCACACTTGGAATTTACCGGAAGCAAGGCTCCGACGGTGAAGCTGGAGTGGAGATGTCGGCACATGTTTGTGACTTGGGTGTGTGATATTAATTATAAACTAGAACAAGATCACGTCTATTTCTAATAATGCATAATTTGTGCGGCAATCAATGCGAGCGTTGCTGAATTTGTTCCGCGAGCGGCCACGCTGTTGAGGGGACCGGGGTCAAAATTAGACTGACGGCTCGGCAGGCAGCAATGGGTCTCGAGCCGTGGACTCTGTGGGTGGTCCGTCACGTATGCCGCGACCGTTTGCATGGGGAAAGTGGGGTTAAAGTGAGCATCCTTTTTATGTAGGGTGACTTGTATTACGTAACAATATACACATAAAGTAGGCATATGTATCTATCATGCTCCCTGTCATCAAAAGAGTATCATTTATTTTAAAAAGGATTCCGCAAAGCATTTGTACTGTTTTTGGAAAAACAATTACGAGTGTTGCAAGTTAGTTATTCTTCTATTCTAAGTAGTTTATTTGTGTTTTGATGCTTTACTTACAACACATTTCAATTAAATTTTTAGGTTTACAAATATTTTGAAATACTTTTTTAATTAAATAATTCAAACATTTTTTCTTCTAGCGAGTTATAATAATAATATTTGAACGATTTGTATAGCGACGTTTTTGTGATAAATCACGTCAAAGGCGCTTTACGAATATATAAAAAAAAAAACTCTACAATGATCTATCTAATTAATAACAGTAGACTGGTCAGACTATTATCCATTTATGGCTTAAAGCTTGCATTCACCGGTACGTCGATCACTAATACAAAACTTTATATGTACCCATAATGCATTTGAACAATGAATGGGATAGGTACTTCCACATTTTTCTCAGTTTCGTAAATATATGTCTCGGGGTTAAAGCAAAAAGTGCCTATGTCAAAAATGTGATTTGTTCGAGTAAGGTAAAAGTTTGTCAATTTGTTTAACTAAAAATGCGTAAATATTTTTTGATTTGCACTTTAGATACTATATATTAAAGAGCTTTAACCACTGGAACGATTTCGGTCGAAAAATCGACCACTTTTATTTTTCTGCGATTGATATCGGTCCAAAAATGGACCGATTTTTCTACCATTCGTAAAATATTTATTGTAATTATTTAAAACGTTTCCATGGCCAGCTACTTGTTTTATCGAATAGCTGATAATATATTCTCTTTGTCTATGAACTTATCCGTTGTCTTTGAAGTGTTATTTAACGAGTTTTCGCGGTTTTTTTATGGCGTCCTGTCAAAAACAAAATTATAAATTTTCAACATTCACGAAATTTTGGACTCTTCCTAAAATGCCGTAAGTAATTAATTTATTGGGTTTTTAACGCATAATTATATATCTGTGTAATCATGATTGACTTATCTATCTTTGAAATGCGTTTTTAATTCGTTTGTTTGTATTATATTGTTTTGGTTGAAGTTTTTGTGTAAGATTACGTCAACTGAAGACGTCATCTGTTTTTGATTTACAATAATGTCTTAAATACTGCACTCGCGCATTTGAAATATAGATATTCCATCACAGTGATTCAAAACAAAGAGATATATATAAGTTTTATTTGAATTGGTTCATTATTAATACAGATATTTGCTAACCAATTATTTTAAGTCATATGTCAAAAAGTTGACTCTTTTTCACATGTAAAATGGTGTAAAGCCTTCGTCACACAATAAAAATTTAGTAATTTAGTTGTATAATTAATTAATTTGTTTACTTTTACCAAATTTGTGCAGAAACAGCTGTCGTCCAGGGAAAGGGATCACTCCACAACCCAATAATTATTTTCAAATTTTATATTAGTGCAATATTTAACAAAATTTAAACATTTAAGTACTTACATTAAGTGTTTTCAATTTAAAATTTATAGAGCGGTGCTGACTGCAAGAGGAGGCAGAGGAAAAGGGAGACGTGGGGTACGAGCTGGTGCCGGACTACCTGCACGTGGACGTCAACGCAGAGCTGCAATTGCAGCCTCGTCTGGAGTGTTAGTATTTTTTAATGTTTTTTTATGAAAGTACTTTGCTGTGGCCGTTGAACTCATCATATATTTGTATTTATTTAAACAGCGACCCTGCTTTGCTACTGGTGCGAGAAGATCGCGTCAAGGCCCTAAAGGCTGTTAGGGCCCTGCCTGCTTCCATCCGGCTAGAGCTGGAAAGCCGAAAATTCAAGAAGCAGGCGGCGCGCATTTTGCTCCCTACCGCACCTCCAAGAAAAACTAAACAAAAGTAAGTAATCGTATTTAGATGCTTGGTACAATATTATTGTTTTTTCCTGACAGCGTTCCACTCTTACAGTGAGAGTTGGTAAGTTCAGCGCTCTGTGCATTTGGCACATTCAGTGCATATTTTACAGAGTTCTTATTTTATTGTTTATTTACATACTGTACTTACTGTTTCACACGTGAATGAGAACAATTTTCTATGATTTATGTAAATGTTTTCAGAATTCCATCTCCGGAGAGAACAACGTGTCCCTTTTCACAAGGGACGCCTTCACCGTTGCCACGACCCGTACCACCACCGTGGATGTCCACTCCCGCACAGACCCAATCAACGGCTCCCAATGCACCAATTATGCCTATCCGTGCAGCATCTCCCGAGCCGTTACCTGGGACATCGCGGAGTGGGGAACTCTTCTCTCCGGAAGCCGGCTATCACAGCGAGCTGTGGGTGGACGTACCATTCTACGAAGAATTGTCGGCGTTTGGGAACGGTGAGTTTATTTTTTGAAATGTCATACCAGGGGCTCAATATAAAATCAATTATCTATATTTTATATTGATATCCCTAGCACAGTTTCACTGTTGGTATATTGGCAGGAAATAAGCATAGTACTTAAAAATTCCACATAACAAACATACAAAATGTATTGTTGTTATGTCGTGGATGCATCATTACACATCTTTTTTCTGTAACGGGTATTGCAGAGTGAGAAATAAGACATGCCGAACTTCTTTGCGAGGATTACATTTGATTCACCGGCTTCTAAACGGTGTAATACAGCATTTTTTTCTTAAATTGAAAAAACACTTTCGCTTCACGGGACTCATTGTGTTGCGAGGCTGTATTGGTAGGTGGGTTTTGTAACCGGACAAATTATCATTAAAATAGGTCGCTTTACGTAGTTGGTCACTTTAAACGGATACGTTTTCCTACTAAAAGCTATGAAACCTTACTAGAGTTTACATTATCGTCACTTAAAACAGTAGACCGTTAAATGCAAAGTCATTATATCCAAATTCTACTGTAAATTTGTGTTTTCTTTTATTTCAGAGTCAGACATGGGCAGAAAAAGTAACGTGGACGAGGCAGCTGTACTAGAAGAGTCTGTACTTGGAAACCGTGAGTTATAAAACTAACTAACTTACCTTCACGCCATTTCGGTAGGCAGAGAGGATGAACCACCATGCAACTCGATCTTGGCACACACACTCTTTTCTTCATTCCATACCTACCTGACTGTGCTATTCTGACTCCTGACATTGCCCGCCTCAAGTATTTGATTAACTTTTTATATTTTTTTTTATATGAATACCTCACAAGAGCCTCAGCTGGAGCCAGTGAGACTATGGCATCCCCAATTGGGGGATGTTGTGAGGCTGAAGGTAAGTGGGGAAGGGAAAGAGGAAGATGGGGAAGTACCTGGCTATTCAGATCTAGTCACTAAACACGGCTAAAGCCATTTGGAGCAACGTTTCAATTCTGAATGGTGGTCTTACACCAGGGCGATACTGGTAGTATCTTCCACTCTGGAACGTGCCGCAAATATACTATATATTATTTTAATTATTATTTTAATTAATTAATTGTGAAATAACACAAATCAATCAAATAAAATTTATTTGCGCACGCCGGGTTCGAACCGGCGACCTTCGGAATGGCAGTCCAATGCGTTACCACTGGACTATGCCGGCCGTCAAAAGCCATTTCAAGCAACGTTTCAATTCTGAATGGGGTCTTACACCAGGGCGATACTATGGGTATCTTCCACTCTGGAACGTGCCGCAAATATAATATATATTATTTTAAATGAATTTTGTGTGAAAATAACACTAATTATTCAAATATAATTTATTTGATTTGATCCCGCGACCATCGTATTGCGAGTCATAAGCCGTACCAGAGGCAGTGGGTTATCGTAATATAGACACATTAAATTAATTTGGGTTTTCTGTTGTTTCAGAAATGGACAGATCGAGCGACGAGGATGACGAAGCGAGTGACGTCGACCACGAAGAGAGCGATGAGGATACCTTCTGCATGCCGCCAATACCTTATCATAATATTATCAACGTTTCACCTAACTCCGCTATGGCCATAGACTTTAGTAGACAAGACCAGGTAGATAGTGAGGCAATGCGTTTGATTCTGCCGCCTGAAGGTTACTCTTTCGATTGGTCTAATGATATCTTACGTTTTACTGGGATAAGGGAGACTTTCACAGGCACGCCGGGACCAACTTTCAATACCGACGAAATGGGCAAACCTGTGGATGCCTTTCTTAAAATCTTTGATGCAGATTTCGTTGAACTGATCGCGAGAGAGACCAACAGGTATGCAGATCAATGGATTGCGAAAAAACAATTTAAGCGTCATGCGCGTACCAATAAATGGGCTCCCACGAATAAAGAGGAAATGTATGTATTCTTGGCAATTTTAATGTATCAAGGTATTAGTCTTTTCCAGATCTAGTCACTAAACATAACTAAGCCAATTCAAGCAATGTTCAATTCTGAATGGTGGTCCCTCACCAGAGCGATACTCAGAATCTCACTCTATAGCGAGGCACAATGATATTATTATGTATTGATTTTCTTAAATTATGAATAAACCAATAAACTGAATACATTTTTATTATGACAAAGTGTGTAAACAATGTTTAAATCAAAATACTGCTCTTTCATTGTAACCATACAACTGTAATATTGATTTAACAGGATATTAGGGCTTAATAAATAAATCAATTATTGGTTCCATCAATTATTTTCCCCTCATCCATTTTTTTTCGATACCTTTGCGTTTAGATATAAAATTATCACTATGATTTTATTTGCCATTCTACGGTCATACAAAGGTTTGATATATATATACAAATTTATCATCATTTTACATATTCCGATATACCCTATGTAGATTGACCTTAAGGTAGCTGTCAGTAGTGATTTTTCGTCAAATATTGGTGAATTTCATCAACTTTCAAAGTATCCCCCTGAAATATTGGCAATGTTTATATCTATGATGTATATCTCATTTTAAGCCTTATTTCCTCGTTTTGCACGTTATATAAAAACATGGTTACAAATCTCCAGTTCTAATTTACAATTATTTAAAAAGTAGCACCATGATTTTGACATCGTGAAATAGGCTCTCTGTATAATTCATCAAATGAATAAAATAAAGCCAACACGGCGACTATGCTTATTAATAATTGTAGACAGTTAATGTATCTTCCTAACGTAATACCAGTTTTTGTGGTAAATTTATTATATAGTATAATACAGTGATTTCAATTTTGACACGTCACGCACTCAAATTTTAAAAAATTATTTTCTAACCAAACTTTTGAAGAGAGCATAACGTACAAAAAATTATTTTCCCATTATATTCTTGCATCTGTGGTTATCAAACAGGCCATAGAGAACATAAAAACGTAGAAAATATTCTATAAAGATATTTAAAACTGCCACTGGCGGCAATTTCAAATCACAAAAACGCTAATTTCGCGCATTCATAAAGTTTAAGATTTTTTAATAATTTATCTATCAATTCTAAAAATATAGAATAATTATAAAAATATAGGTGAATTCATTGGCTGTATAGCACTACAATCAGTTTTATGTCTCCGTATTAAAATTCGGAGGTTTGATTTTTTTAATGTTGGCGGAAAATATTCAAATTCGTCGCCAAAAAACCGCGAGCAATCGGAGAAAAAAGTTTTTTGACGCGCGATCGTTCGAGTGGTTAAAACAATTCATTGTAAATGGTTAACATAAATTTATATATCCTCAAAGTATGGATATTTTAGATTACTAGCGTGTTTGTGCAGTTTTGTGTTTACTTGTACGTTTTTTTCTGACTAACTCTATGCAATTTTTCTCTTTCGTGTCTCAAAATAAGTAAAGCTTCGGCAGAAAAAACGCTGACTATTACAAGCAGTCGATATCGACCCCTTTGAGCGGTGACTGCACAGCAATCCTCAATTCTCATAGAAGAAAAATGTAAACAAACACAGGGCAGTCCGTGAATATACCATCTGCTCGTAAGTAGTTCGTGTATTCCCACAGTTACCAGTTTACATTCTTCACCCGAAAAAATTAACCCATTCAAAATATCTGAAGCAGTGATTTGTAAATAAAATGCTTACCCAAAATTCATGCAGGTCAATCAAAACCTTACATTCAATTAATATTTCCCTCTTAATTTGTTCTATACAACCTGTAGCGACTATTTGTGGCAGTCGCCACGGTTAAAGATTATTTTTTAATTAGTCCCTTTCAAACAATCAACTACTGTTAATAAGGGTGGAAAAAAAAGTCCAACTCGAAATCTTGACTTAAATAAAGTTTTTAAAATTCAATATGTTTTTTTTGAATTAGAAATATTTTGTCATATCAATTTAGGCTGGATGTTGCATTATGTAATTATCTATATATTAAGGCTGTAATAAAGCTTATTTTCTTCGTACCTTTACTTTAACAATAATGTTAAATAAATGTTTCTGAGATCCATAAGGAATGATGCAAATTACTTTACGATCTTTGAAATGTTAAATTTATTGGCATACAAAATTCATTTATTAGAAAGAGCTTTGAAAAATTGTGAATCTACAGCTCGCTGAACGAGTAATTTTGTTAAAGCAGTGGTTGATTAATTTTAAATAAAATCCTGAGATATTTCAACGCATTCAAAAATTTACAATATTACAAAATTAATATAGATAAGTAAATGCAATTTAGTAAATAATAATCTCCCTGCTTTAAACCAAAGCTTTTGGATGTCGTACAATTTCAAATAAAACCGTAATATCGATCGAAATAATCGAAAATAATTTTTATAAAAATTTCAGATTAATTATTTCTCATATAATTTGTTTTTCCTCTCGTAACAACATACTCAAAAAGCTGAAATTTTTCGTGCTTTCGATACATTTATAACAAAGCATAATTCTTAAGAATTCTTTATGTAATACAATACTTAGGGTACTTTAGCGAAGAAAAAAAAACTTCATGATTTCCAAATCCGGAAACTTTTTGACAACCTATTTGTATTCCCGTCGTGTGTGGGTATCATATTTAAACCGAAGAATATTCGAGAAATTCAGCTTTTTCACGAAGAAAAGACGGGTTTTGTTCGCTTCTGTAATATTATTATATCTGTTTCGCGGTTTATCCCAACGACTAAAGATATCCATGTTGCCTTTTGTATACATAATTTGATGTTTTACGTTTCATTTGTGGACTTTATAACATGGAAACGTAATTACGTAATAGTTAAATGCAACTGATCTTAAATTGATTCACCGTCAAAAATTTGCTTGCAAGTGTGTTTGTGTACCCGAAGTAGGCTCGATTATACCTTACTTACTATGGGTAAACTGATCACACCGGAAGAAATTTTGTGTTCGGCGTTTTTTCGTTATATCGTTGACCATTTTTTTGCATTTTCATCACCACACTAGGAATGCCAATATTCAATGCAGAGCCAGTTTGTTAATATTGAGCTGATGACACATTAAAAAATATATTTTTGAAACTATGCATTTAATAGAAAAATTTACCTGTGAATAATCAGAGGATAGTGTGAATTCTTGACAAATCAGTTCAAATTGTACAAAGAAAATAAAAATAATTTTCTGTTAAGAATTTCATATTATATTAATAGTCAGCCATTTACCCACCCATTTTATAGCTAGTATGAATTTTTCAGACAATTATTTCCAATTTTGAAAACGACACTGAATTCAAAGCAAAGATACAGACACACAAACAAAATTTGTATTTACATGACATTTGCGCGCTTTTGAAGCCTCGTGTTTATGGTTGGTCTCTTGGTTTTGCCCAGACATCCCTATCCGTAACAAATATAATTGTTTTATTGAGAATCTCAATCATTGGGCTTAACATCATTTTAGTTACAATGATTACAACCACTTAATAAGCATTTAACCACCATCTAAGAAATGGTATTGGCCAGCCTCTTTGTGATCACCGGCAGTGGGCAGTTCAGTCGGTAGCCAGCAGGAATTCATCAGCCTCTAGGTTGTCAGCATCAATGCAGCAGGGATTGGCCAGCCTCTAGGTGATCAGCGGAAGCATGGTCATTTGATTATAAGAGCCGGCACACGGAGACGCCCCATTATTGTAATGATGACAGATGCGTCTGACTCAGCTGATAGAGTGCCGGCCGTAAACAGCTCTTGCAAATAGTTGTAATCTTTAAAATGATTGTGCCGTGATGGAGGATTCAGTTGACACTCAGAAATTTATAATTTTTAATTATAATTAACAGATCGCGATTTAACTGGAGGTGTTCCGTCCACTCGTGTTAATTTTTAAACTTGACTGACGAATATTGTGGTGTTTTTAGCTATTTATAATTTCTCTAGAAGCGTTATTGTGACAGCAATAATATCAAACAAAAAAAATTGTTTACTGTTTAAACGCAGATGTTTGTATGAGTCATTCGCCTAGTAACCGATTATTTTGGTGCATTTTTCAACTCGTAAACATTATGGCTTGGAAAAGGGGTCATCAAACTTGCAGGTGTTCAACCTTAGTCGCAATCGAATCAAATGCAGCAAATCATGTTTTCACGTTCGATACACAGGGTTTCCCAATAAGAGGTGTGAATTTGAATAGCCCGCTATTTCGGTAGATGTTACTTTTGAAGCTGTCATATTTGACAAGTAGAAACTACGCCATTAATAAAAATGGAACGATACACGCTTCAACAATGCATTGAAATTATTAAAATTCACTTGAGTGAATCAAATGCAAATCATCTTGAGTGATGAGGCCCATTTCCACCTCGGTGGCTTCGTCAACAAGCAAAATTGTCGCATCTGGGGCTCGGAAAACGCAAGAATTATTGTTTAAAGCCTCTCTATCCTCAACGTGTGACTGTTTGGTGCGGTTTATGGTCCGGCGGAGTCATTGGACCTTACTTTTTAGAAAATGAGGCTGGAGCAACAGTTACTATGAATGTATTGCGCTATAGAGAGATGATTAATGATTTTTTATGACCGGAATTGGATGGTATTGATCTGGACAACGTTTACTTTCAACAAGACGGCGCTACGTGCCACACAAGCAACGGAATCATTTATCTTTTACGATTAAATATCAAAATAACACCTCTTATTGGAACACCCGGATATTTACCTTGTCATTGAGTAGAAAATTTTCTCACTTCCTTACTTACTTTTTGTAAATCATAATATTAGTAATAAAGTTTAATAGATTATTGAAATAACAGTCGTTTCAAATTAATTTATGTAAGAAATAACTATTTAAGTCGGTGATGATGGAAAATAATGTATTTGTATTCCTATTTTGTTAAAATTAATAAGAGTAATTTTCTGTTTTCAGTTGACGCCATGTTAAAAGCTGTTAGTAAAAACACCATGAATGAGTTCTGGATAGTAAAATAAAATCATATTTGTTTAAAATTAAATTATATTTCTTAAAATTAAATTATATTTAATCAATTGAAGTAATATCAAATATCTAAAATCAGGCGTTTAACTTTACCGTGAGGCGCTATTTCATATACACGGTTAACATAATTGTCTTCATTTTACAGTTGATAAAACGAAATATAAAACTTTTTCACACTAAAAAATTATAACTAATAGTTCTAAATAAAATTAATTCCTTCATTAAAATACCTCTACTAATGTGTACACCGTTACACACTTTTATTAACTTCATTTAAATATTTTAAAACACCTTATTTTTTCTGTGAAATGTAAAATAAAAACTAAGATGAAACATAATTTAACCATACAGTAATTTAAGTTACAATTTACAATCAAACTGAACAATACTAGTACTCAGTTTTGTAAGACATAAACAAAACAATTTAATAAAATATGTATAAAATAAAATAAATATTTTAGTTGAACTTGTTCTTCTATACTTTTGATATTATGTACTCCGTAATCACTACTCAAAGATATTAAATAGTTCAATTTTAAAATAAATTTTGTATTAATTTCAATAAAACATATTTTCCATGAATTATTAATATCTATAGAAAACCCTGTTCGCATGAGTAGGTAATGAATACGTTTCAATGACCATCGTGAATTTACTTTATTATTTAGGTACTCACCCGCTGATTGCGTGAACCGCTTAGTAGGTCCTTATAACCGGTTACCTTTGACATCATCGACATAGGATGATACAATCGGCCTGGCCTGGCCCACTCTGTAACTTCTCCGTATGCCTGTATCAAGGCGGGCTCGCAGCATCTTGCAGGATGAATCAAGGCTGACACACACCTTGACACACCCTGATCTATCATTATGTGTTATTGAAGTGAAACTTCTTTACGCGCGTCATGCATTTTCGAGGACCGGAGTAAAACCGACTCATGACCGTCACGAAAAACCGTGATCATTTGATGGTGGGGGTACGGGACCCCCACCACCGCTCACCGTTCACTGTCGCTCTCTCACCGAAGTCGCTTATTGAGGTGAGGGAGCCACTGACGAACGTTCTCTCTCTCTCTTCTCTCTTTTCCTCTCTCCTAGCCAACGACGCCACGCCAGGCATCAGCTGCTTGCTTCGTGTACTGCGCGGTGAGTGTAATACGAGTGAAATACGTAATTGATTGTGGTTTATTCGATTTGAGTTTTAGTGTCAAAAATGAGTAGTGACGAGATAGAAGTGAGAAAAACATTCGTGGCACAAGAGGAAATATCCCCTGAAAATCACCAAAGAAGAAGAGAGTCTGATTCACACAGTGATGACATTAACGTAAGGTAAACATAACCAAGAAGAGTGGATAAATATCTCACAAAATAGTATTGTTGTTGTAATAGCATGATAGGATTGTTTAACATATTGGCGAGATTATACTAACAGTGAAATATCATGTAATGATCTATAATACTAATGCAAAGTATGTTAATAATTATAATATTGATAATAAATAATGGACATGTACACACAAACAGTGTGTACAAAAACTGATTAATACTTAGAAATGAAAAGAGAGAGAGAAGAATACTAAAAGTTTCACTTCTGTCGTGCGTAGGCTTGCCACACACTGTATTTTTTTTATATATTAACATACATATAATTTGTATGAAAGTAGTAGTCATCTGATGGTGATTGACCAATTAAAAGTTGTAAATGAAGTCCGAAAATACATAGTCTTGATAATATATAAATTCAAATATACTCAGTAAAACAAAGCAACTTTTCATTGGAGAACAATTTTGTTGCTAACTCGCAAAACTAATTTAACTGGAACAACATCAAGTAGCGAGCTGTAAAAGTGTTGCCATCTTTAATAAATACCAAAGAAAGACATTTCAAAAGTTATTATGTAGGTACTCCTAACAAATACTTTTCCATTTTATTTTTCGGGCGTGTATAAAACCCGTGAATACTGAAAGAGATCTCCTTGTTTGTTCCGTATAAATATAATCGTGAATGATATTACACATGACATTTTATGCATCCAAAAAGCGAACATACTTTTATGAAAATAAACTATTATAAGTACATAATTTCTCTTTAATTACCAAGTTATTTAATTAATGCCATTCTTTAACATATTATTTTGAAAACATATGAAACTGCTTATTGTGGTTTAAAGCCAATGAAATCACCTAGATTTCACAGTTAATCCCACATTTTTGAATTATAAAAAATGGCAAGTGATCGTTCAAGACATTTTTGCAAACTTGGCATAATATGCCAAAAATCAAAGACGGTTCAATGTTTCTCTTGGTTAGAAGTGAAGAATTTTAAGAAATAAATATATATTTTAGAAGGCAATGTTTTCTGGAGTATATTTGCAGCATATTTAATTACTTCATCAAGTAAATGAAAAAAAAACATTCTAAGGCGTCAGGCATTCAATGAAAGCCTTCAATATTCACCGACCAATGTTTGTTTGGTTAGACGGAAAGTCTCCAATATACATACAGTCCGTCAAGAAAGTAAAAACATTAAATAAAATTGAGCTAAAATTTCCAGGACCTTCTATGACAACACCGAATTACACAAATTTTAAAACAAATTCTAGCAGATTAAAATGTTAAAATGTTTACAAAGATCAATTGCATACTTCAATTTTCATCGAGTTTTTTTTATTATTTATGCTTATCATATTGTTTTAATTTATATTTAACAAACCTTTCAAAAAAATTAAAAACCTTTCCTTTCAATTTTCAAAAAAAATATTATAATAAGAATCATCTCCTTTTAAAAAGTAACACTAATTTTTTAACACCATTTGAAATTGATGTGTTAGATTTTAAAACCCTAAAAGTTCGCAGCGCTCTCCACGTTTGCGTACAACTTTTTGATAGACTGTACATCGACAGTTTTTCCTCCCCTAGCTGATCCGGCACAGCAACATTTACTCGTACTAACACCCCGTGGCTGGACGTGACCGGAATACCAGAGAAATGGGGTTTTAATAGAGGTATATATCTATTTGCGGATAATCTGAAAGGAGAGTCTGATTGCAAGCACGCCGAGAACCCAGTTTCCTTCAAAACGGGAGATAGTATATTTTAAAGTATTTTCACAACGTTTTCCACAAAACAGGACGTATGAATTTGAAACTTCATGCTTAGCCAATGTGCGCGACAGGTTGTTTGAAGCATCCCATTAGCAAATTAAATTTATAAACTATTAAAATTTGTACAACTATTGATACAAAATATTAATTCTTTATCCGAATTTGGTTTTGACGTGACAAGTGATTCAAAAATTTGAAATTATGTATGGTTTACATAGATAGTTAATTTTTTTATTAGATCAACAATTGCTTGCGGAAAAGTTAACCAAGATAGAACTTTTAATAATTAATTAATTTGGATATTACAAAAAAAATCGTAAATCTTAAACGGTAGACGGTTAGACGGTAAACAGTGGTAAAACAATTTAGTGAAATTCCTTACTAAAGAATAAAAAAAAACTCTGTTGAAAATGCACTAATAATAATAATATTTGAATGATTTGTATAGCATTGTTTTTGTGCAAAATTACCACGTTCAGCACCCGGATGACGTCACGTACCCCCCGAATTTTATTTGGATTGCGATCGTTTTGACGAATTCTTAAAAATATTCTTAAACTTTTAGAGTTAATTTAACCATCAAATCGAATTTAAAAAAAAATTGAAGTTCAAATGTGGATGTAATTTTTTTTTTTTCAAAATTGTCTCAAATCTTTATTAAATAAATTGCGTTTTCTTCTGCCCATTTGGCAAAGTATGCATTGCGACATGAAAATAGTTGCCTGGATTAAAAATTCCAGGCAGGAAAAACCGTGCAAATATTATGACGATAGGCTCATCGTTCGATTCATTAGCGTGATCATTCAAAGTTTCAGGTTCTATTAACAAAATAGTAGCATTTTTAATGATTATTTGGATTAGGTAGATAGCGAAAATCAATTTTAAGCAGTTGTTAGATGAATTACTCAACCTAATTGTAAATACAAATCACAAGGTAGGAATTTAAAAAAATATATGGATACTTCAAAAATCCTTTTCTTACATTTTGCAGAAATGGCAGAGTAAACCCAGTACAGTAATCCTTTCTTAAGGCCCAAATCCACTTCTGAACTCTCGCCAGATAGTAGCTAGAATACAAAATTATTTATGATCCTTTAATATTGCCTCCGGGGAAGCCTATAGAACTTCTGATAAAGGATCGGTTATTTTAAAAGCAGCAATAAGAACGAGTATCCAGTCTTTTGTTGTTGTATTTTTTTGCCCCGCAGCAATGATGTTTTTTTCATGTCGGTTGTGTTGTTCGAGCACATGGATGTCTCAAACCAATTTTGTGGAATTGTGATGTATTTAGGAACTTTTATTAGATTATTTTCTCGTGCAGAAATTTTCATTTCAACTCTATTTTATTACGATCGAACTTAGATCAACAAAACAAAGGTCAGGCTTAAGAAATTTGAATGTCGGATCAATAAATAATGTTGTCGTAAAGAAGGTATCACAAAACCAAAATTTTTGCTCAATGGTGAAATTTATCGTAAAGAAGATAAATTTTATTTTTTGTTACAAAGCATTTGCTTTGTGATGTGAAATTTAAATTTAAAATAAAACGTAAATAACTTTGTAAACACTAGTTTTATTTATTACTAGCTGTAACCCTTCACGCGATGCTATGGCCCAGTCTGTGTGTTCAGATAGAAAAACAATAGCTTGCTTTAAGGCGATGCACTACGTTGTGTAATATTTTAAATTGAGCCGCTATCAATAACAACCATTACGTAGATGGCGATAAGGTTCAAATTCGCGCTTAACACCATCCGCCTGTTTTGATTTATGCAAGAAAAAAACATGGCCAAAAAGTGCCTTCTTCGGCAAATCGAAAATGGGTTCGTAAGTAGGAGATTTTGAACTTTAAAGCAGTTTTCATAGGCCTTTACATTATTTTTTCTGGGCTTATAAAAAGACTTATCTAAAAAGTACTCGTTTATTTCAAAGGCCAAGATGTATTATACTCGCAGTATTTAATTAAAGCATCTGAAACATTTCTAGGCGACCAAATTTTCAAACCAAAAACATATGATTTTGCATTACTACGTATGGCATCGCCTTAACATCGGATAGCGCTTTTTCTCAAAAAAACTTATTTTTCAAAAAATCAAATTTTTACCTGTCACAGGTGGCATTTATATAATATAAGTTTATGCGTAATCGAATTCAACGTTGTGTCAAAATTTCAAAGCAATAAATAAGATTTTAGATTTTGAACAAACGAACATTTACATTTTTATTTATAAAGTAACTAGTTGTACTCCGCCACGCATTGTTGTGACTCAGATAGATAAATAATACAGAATGTTGCTTTCACGTCCAACAGATGGCGCTGTTTTTAAATAAAAGCATCTTTGTCAAATAGATGGCGCTATTTTTCAAAACGTATATTTTTACCTGTCACAGATAATATCTATATAATATAGATATATAAAACATTTGCGTAATAAAATGCATATAATATCTACATAATATAGGTATATAAAACATATGCGTAATAAAATGCATATAATATCTATATAATATAGGTATATAAAACATATGCGTAATAAAATGCATATAATATAGGTATATAAAACATATGCGTGATAAAATGCATATAATATCTATATAATATAGGTATATAAAACATATACGTAATAAAATGCATATAATATCTATATAATATAGGTATATAAAACATATGCGTAATAAAATGCATATAATATCTATATAATATAGGTATATAAAACATATGCGTAATAAAATGCATATAATATCTATATAATATAGGTATATAAAACATATGCGTAATAAAATGCATATAATATAGGTATATAAAACATATGCGTAGTAAAATGCATATAATATCTATATAATATAGGTATATAAAACATATGCGTAATAAAATGCATATAATATAATAATAATAATAATAATAATAATAAAAACGTTTATTTGACAATAATTTTTTACATGTTTGCATATAGTTTGTACACATACATTTAGATGATTATATTGTCAAAAGGGCAACTGCTCAGCTGTACATTCCGGATTTCTCCGGGAATGTAGCTGGTTTTCAGCAGTGCCTTTAATATAATGTGTTATAAATCGATAAATACAAATTTCTTTAAAATAAAATAAAATATAAATTCAGGATTAAATTTACATAAAATACATAGATAAAAATAAAAAAAATAATAATCACAAGTAGGTGTCCCTTTCATTTTAAATTCAATCAATTATGATGTTGTGCGGTTGACTGTGCTGTCAGCAACCATTCGCTGCAGAGCTTCTTAAAGCACTGCAACGATGTTGTTGTTCGAATAGGCAGTGGTATTTTATTCCAAAGTTTTGACGATGAGTAGCTAAAACTACCCTCAAAAACAGCAGTTTTATGTTTGGGGAGAACAAGTAAATGGTCTCTTTGGCGTGTACTATGTGCATGTGAGTCACGGGACCACTGCAGTCTGTCAAACAGATAGGAAGGAACCTTTGAATTCATCAAGTTGAACAGTTGACACATTTGATGTAACTTCCTTCTGTTCGACATATTCAGTATTCGATGCCGATAGAGGTAAGGCGAGATATGCTCGCGTCTCGGGACATTATAGCAATATCGGACACATGCATTTTGGACTCGTTGTACTTGTTTTTGGGTTTTTTTCAATAAAGATGGACCGTAAACTGAGTCTCCATAGTCCAATATTGAGAGAACAAGACTATCAGTAATAATCTTGCGTAGTTTCACTGATATGTTATCTCTTATATTGTACAATAGACGAAGCCTCGAGTAGCACCACTGTGACCTGTTTTTAACATGTTCATCATACCTCAATCTACCGTCCACCATTATTCCAAGGTTGCGCGCAGCATCAACAAAGGGAACGGTGGTTTCATGTATTTTTACAACATGTCCTCCATTTTTTACGCATGATATTTTTTGCTTAGTTCCCATTAATAAAGCAACAGTTTTTTGAGGATTGAGAAGTAACGCGTGCTCCTTTGCCCAACTGCAAACTCTACGTAGGTCACCATTTACCATATCCACTGCCACATGAGTTTTACTTACGTCAAACGATAAATATAGTTGTGTGTCATCAGCATACATGTGCGAACCACAGTGTTCAATAGATTGCATCATGTCAGCGGTATATATAGCAAAAAGCAATGGCCCTAGTATCGATCCCTGGGGTACCCCTCTTGTTATTATAATGTCAGATGAATATTTTAGAGTCCCATTACTATCCTTGCAAACTGTGCGCTGAGTTCTATCTTTGAAGTAATTTTGAAACCATTTTATTGCTTCATCGTCAAAACCAAAGTAACGCAACTTTGCAATAAGTAATGGAATGCTCAGTAAATCAAATGCCTTAGAGAAGTCCAGCAGAACTAGTATCGAGGCTTTGCCTGCATCAGTGGAGGCAAGAATATCATCTGTAATACATTGCAGAGCTGTTGTAGTGCTGTGGCCTTTACGAAACCCCGATTGATGACGAGGTATAATCCCGCATGTTTCAGCGTAGACTACTGTTTGCTCAAACACAACTTTTTCGAGTACCTTGGATAATGCTGGTAATATGCTAATCGGTCTGAGATCACTAATACTTGAAATTGGTTTCTTTTTCGGAATTGGTGTGACTAAACCATTTTTCCACAGTGCTGGAACTATACCTGTCCGTAATGATTGGTTAATAATGGTTGTTATAGTGCTGAGTGCATACGGAAGTATGAGTTTAATCATTGAGATACTTATTTTATCGCAACCGATAGCGTTTGATTTGATAGTATGAATGTGTTTTGATATTGTAGTTTCATCAACTATTTGAAGTGAAAATGATTTTGCTATAGAGTGATTTTGTGTATTATAATGGTTGACTAAAATTGGACTATGTTCTAGATTTTGACTGTGATTAATAAAATGATTATTTATGGCTTCTGGGTCATTTAAATGTGTTGGTATATCTCCGACTTTGTCTTTAACATGAAGGCAATTTTCTAAAGATTTCCAGAGTTTTTTTGAGTCATGTACATTATTATTGATGTTATATTCAAAAAATGCTTTTTTTTCTCTTTTCATGGAAGAGGTTACTAGATTTCGTAATTGTTTATAATAAGTGTAGTGTGAGTCTAATTTTGATTTTAAATACCTGATATACGCGCGATCTCGAATTTTCATCATATATTTAATGACATCTGTTATCCAAGGTTTGTGTTTGTCTTTAATGGTTATTGTCTGTTTTGGTGCATGCGTATCGTAGATATTCAATACGTACGCATTGAAGTGTGTGACCATACTGTCAACATCATTCAAAGCGCTTATGTGTTGCCATGGCCCGTTAGCCAAATCGGCATTTAGCCTATTCATGTCTATGTCTTTAGTGTTTCTGTAAGTTATTGTTTTTGGTATATATTTTGGTTTTGAAAATTTTAAGTCGCATATAACTAAACCATGGTCGCTTATAGTTTTATAATGGTAAATTTGTGTACGTGTAACTATTTCAGGTTTATTAGTGAATACCACATCTATAAGTGTCGAGGAAGTACCTGTTACTCTTGTTGGTTCGTTTACAGTTGGCGACATATTAAATGCTTGCAATGCATCTATTAACTTTTTTGCATCCGGTTCCTGTTTGTTTAATAAGTTTATATTTAAATCGCCAAGTAAAAAAAGTGTTTCACACTGAAACATGTGGTCAGATAAATTATCACTGATACAATCGATTGCGTCATTGACGAGGTTTTTACAAGTTCTGTATGCTGTGCCTAAACATATATCGATATTCGGAGCCTTAATTTTAAGCCACATTTGTTCCAAGTACTTGTTTTCGTGTGGTAGTATAACGCTTGATAATTCACGACGTACATAGAAACCAACACCTCCCCCACGTTTAGGACGAGGGGAAAGATATAAGTTATAACCCGGAATTGCTCTATCAGTTGTACCTCTGCTCGCATCAATCCAAGTTTCGTTCAAGGCTAATGCATCGATTTCGTGTTCTCTAATATAGATACATAGATCATCAAAGCCTGTACCAAGCGATTGTGCATTTAGAAAACCAATAGTCAGTCTACGTTTTTTATTATTATTTGGAGCCATTTATGTAATATGCAATCATCTTGAATGGTAAAGACAAGATATTGTAATATACAGTATTTGAACATAGAGAAGTTGAATGAAATAACAACATGGATAATTTAAGCAAACACAGCACAAGATTTAAATAATCTGGAGGTAATAAATAAAACATAAGGTTTTTAGCGCATGAGAAGTTAATGTAATGAACGTGTAGGAATTGTAAGATAAAGAGACATAAGAATAGAACAGAAAAAATAAAGTTGGAACTCAATACCACTGCAGGTCCGGTAAAATTAATAATATAATATGGTTGCCATAATGTCACACTACGCGCATAACAACAGCAATATAATAAATCGAGATCATCAATATTGGTAATACTTCGTATATTCTGGTGTACAATTTTTAGACTGTACGATTCCCAACAGTATTTATTTATGTCTTTAGGATTATCAACTACATAATTGTTGCATGTGAGCATAGATTCATCGGGAATTTCAAAAGAATGTTGGATCATTTTTAGAGTAAGTTATCTGTAAGTAAACCCACACGGTAATATTAATTTGGGATGGTAAATTTATGTTTTTGATGTGTGAACAAAGAGTACATAAGTTTGGTTGCTCAGTTATTGACATAAAATAATATACATGAATTATTGTAATACATAAATTGTGAGAAAACATTAGCCATTTCATGTTCTTCGAATGGTACAAATAAAAATTGCAATTGGTATTAGTGGTGAATTGAGGGTTAGCTAGTAATTTCTTATAATAAGGAAGTAAAGTAGCGGGGTCAGAGAGACACAATGATATAGTTGTAAATTTGTCATATAAGAATTTCCTGATAATGTGTGGGTAATATAAATGCACCACGATGTTAATAATTAAATTATTAATTGAAATGTCTGACATCGTGCGTATTTGGGGATTGAACAATGCAATATTGTAGTATTTTTTTGAAAGGAATAGAAATATCATGAAATATAGGAACACTCTGATTAACATTTTGAAAAGGGATACAGGTAGTATGGGTATGATTGCATTTGTGAGTCATAGTGCAAGTAAGATATTCTCAGAGGTGATATGTATAGCTCTCGATTCCGTGGTTTGGCGTATATATACTCGTCCCGCTTTTACCCATACGAATGCAAATTTTTTATCAATAGCCGTCTTCTTCGCTAGGTAAAGTAGGCGTTTATTTGTTGAAGTCAGGTGTTCCGATATATATACCGGCGTGCGCGGTCCGGAGAGTCCTATTGAGGTCGTGTTGAGTTTGTCTTCCTTAGTCACAGCATTCATATTGTACCTTTTTACATCGTTTAAAAAGACATCTCTTAAGTGAACGTGCTTAAACCGCACAATTATAGGTCTGGTTTTTTGGGGGATTGTCTTACCCGGAGACCTATAGCTGGTCTCAATGTCATTTTTCGTAGTGTTTGTTTTTATTTCTTGATTTATGTTAAATAAAATATTTGCCAAATTCTCACCTTCAACCTCCGGTATACCTCTTATTTCGGCGGCAAAATTTTTTTGTTGCCGATCTTGATCGTCGATCTTTAATTCGAGCATAGTTAGTTTTGCCTCGAGTTCTGTGTTTTTTTTTTGAATGGAGTCTATGCTTTGTAGTTTTATCAGAGATTTTTTAAAGTCTTCTTCAAATCCCTCCATTTTGCTATTAAAGAATGTTAGCGAGGCCTTGAAGTCCTTGAATTCATCGAACATTTCGTATAATTTCGTCTGGACATTCTTGAATCCCTGTAGCTCAGTCTTGATTTGACGTAATTCATGTGTAATTAGGTCGAGCTGTGTTTCACCTACTTTAGTGGTGCTGGCCGCTGGGGTCTCCTTACTGGAAATAGAAGTAGAACGCGCCGTACTGCGCGTTTCCGTCTTGCAGCCAGTGCATTTGGTATTATTGCGTTTTTCTTGGGAGAGTTTTCGGTAATGACCTTCACTTACGCCACCGCAGGCGAAATGTAGACTCTCCTTGCAGGAGGAGCACCAGAACATTGATTCCCTCGTGAGTATGGGTTCCGGGCACTTGCTGCAGGTGGTGCTCTCCATATTGCAGGGAGTTATTATGTATTACACTGAACAATCGACACAGAAACTGAGTTGTAAAAAAATTATATTTTAGTATTACAGTTTTGAAGGATTTGTATTAGAATATTATATTTAGTTTATTTTGTTGTTAGATTTAATATCACATTTATTTTTAAAATTACAGTATATATTTGATTTAGTATTGGATTTATTTTGTATGATTTATTGGATTGCCATCTGTTGGACAAAATGTAAATCAAACTTCACAACGTAAAAAATAAAAAATAAATGTTTACTCTGGGTTTCGAACTCACGTCCCAGGAAGGTAGATCGGAATGTGTCGGCGCCTCTCACCACGCTGCCAAGTACCGATACACAATTAGCGTGATTTAATCCAATATAACTGGTAGACTTGCGAAATAGTCGTACAAAAGGTCTAAATTGTGGTTTAGTTGTTTGACACTTATATAACGACTGTTTTTTTTTAAAAATAAATCATGAAATTCACGTTCGCGCACAACGGGTTCACTGGTTTAGTAGTAATTATTTTTAATGTTTGTTATTTAGATTCACTTTTCACTATGTTTATTACGATTGTTTGTTACCTTCTTTTGTATGTCAGAAGGTGTTGATATAAAACACAAATTTAATGTCGGTTTGTCGTTTTTTAGAATAGCGCAGCTCACAGATAGTGCGCAAACGCAAAAATGATTATATTCACTTGAATTCTAACTTTAATTCTAACTTTAAGATTGTTTTATTTTCAAATTAGTTTATAGTAAAATGAAATGCGACTGGTCGGTAGGTAGTATTTTTGTATCTGATAATTTTGTATCTATATAATATAGGTATATAAAACATATGCGTAATAAAATGCATATAATATCTATATAATATAGGTATATAAAACATATGCGTAATAAAATGCATATAATATCTATATAATATAGGTATATAAAATATATGCGTAATAAAATGCATATAATATAGGTACATAAAACATATGCGTAGTAAAATGCATATAATATCTATATAATATAGGTATATAAAACATATGCGTAATAAAATGCATATAATATCTATTTAATATAGGTATATAAAACATATGCGTAATAAAATGCATATAATATCTATATAATATAGGTACATAAAACATATGCGTAATAAAATGCATATAATATCTATATAATATAGGTATATAAAACATATGCGTAATAAAATTCATATAATATCTATATAATATAGGTATATAAAACATATGCGTAATAAAATGCATATAATATCTATATAATATAGGTATATAAAACATATGCGTAATAAAATGCATATAATATCTATATAATATAGGTATATAAAACATATTCGTAATAAAATGCATATAATATCTATATAATATAGGTATATAAAACATATGCGTAATAAAATGCAACGTTGTGTTAAAATTTTAATGCAATCGGTGAAGAACATTCGCAGAAATTTCATTCAAACGAACATTTACTTTTTTTATACAGATAGAAGATAGATACTTAATGCCAGATTTCTAATAGTAGTTTTTGCTGAGTATTACACTGACCTGATGAAGCTACGGTTGTAGCGAAACCTTGTAAGATTAGGTTAAAGAAAAAACAGTGGTTCACTTCTGCAATTATTGCGAAATCCTTTTGTGGCAATTTTAATATTTAATTTTTATTTATTTTATTTGCATTGATATTAAATTATTACATATACATTATTTTTTGTTGTTTGTACATCTAACTTACTCTTCGATTTTTTAAAGTTAAATGTTAAAAGTTTTTGATGTTTACATAAATATAAATAATTTTTTTTACATAAATGAAATAATCGTGTATTTTATAATAATTTAATTTATTTTTGAATAATGTAATAATTAATTAATTGCAGCTCATTATAATATTTTTGTCTATACGTACTTATTTGTCTATACTTGTTTGTCTATTTTTAAAGTTATTCATTAGAATTTTTTAATTTTTTTATTATAGCTACTATAAACATTACACGTACAAAATATGATGTTAAATATATGTGTAATAAGTTGTATTTCTTAGTCCTCCTCACTAGGGTGATGCGGACCAAAGTTATTCATTTCTGTTTAATTAGTTATCTACGTCGTTTTTAATGTTTTGTTCAGAGTTTTATCATTAATCTCTTTCAGCCAGATTTTTATTCTTGATTTGTAATCGTTCAAATTTTCTATATATTGTGGAGCTTAATATAAATATAATTTCATTGCCCGAACGTGGTTTTATGACTTGGAATATTTTTTATGTCATTGTGATTTGACCTCGTTTGATGAATACGCGGTATTTTAGAGGATTCAGTATGTTTGAATAGTTTCAATAATATATTTGTTGTACATTTGGTACATCAAAACTATTGAAAATTTCAATCGAAAGCGTTCTTATGGGTACTTTCATTATGGTCTTTGTGATTCCTTTTTGAATTGTGTTCAGGTTATGTATATATTTAGATACTATAATATATAATAATAACCTAGCATTTATATAGCGCAGTTTTGTGTTGTTTCACTTCAAGTGCGCTTAGCTATAATAAACTTAAAAATAAAATTTCCTTTTGTGTTTCTTTAAAAAAATTAATAACATAATATGAAATAAAGAATAAACGGTTTACACAAAAGCAGAGAATAAAATTTAACAATAACAGTCCTATTTTAGTAGAGGACGACAATAAAAGACAATAACAGTGCACGAAAAATAAGAAATTTAAATTTAAAATATTATATAAAACAGGAAAACATTAAAATATTATATAATAGGTGGACATTAAACATAAAAGTACAATAAGGAGGAAACCGAAACCAAACAATTACCGGAAACTTCAAAACCTAGCTTATTATAGTATATTGAAAAGAAGCTTAGATTCATGAGAATATAAATGATTTTTATATTATTAAATATGATTTTTTGAATAATTTTGTTTTTAAAACCCGTTTAAATTCAGCCAAATTTTGTATATTGGTAAGGGCTGGGGGAAGTTTATTCCAAATGAGTGGGCCAGCTACACGAAAAGAGCGATCATAGTAAACAGCTCGATTTGACCGAGAAATTTCGATTAAACGATTGGTAACATCTAGATCTGCTGACCTCAGAGTAAGCTGTCTATCGCTTAGGTTTTGTCGGACACATAATTCCGATATATAGGCTGGCGCCATTCCCTGCAATGCTTTGAAGGTCATTAAGCAGATCTTGAACTCTATTTTTTCAGGGCATCGAAGCCAATGAAGACAATCCCTTAGAAGCGGGGTTATACGACAATGCTTAGATTCACCAAAAATCATTCTCGCCGCAGCATTGAAAACGGACTGGATTCTGTTGAATTGTTTTTTAGGTAGGCCAGCATATATGCACTATTACAATAGTCCGTACGTGAGACAACGAACGAATTTATGAGTGATTTAGCTCCATCATATATACTGCAGATCCCCATGCTATAATTCCATATTCAATACGAGAATGACATAAGGCGTAATATATTTTTTTTCATGTCCTTTTTATTTACCACATTTCTTAGATTTTAAAGAACTATATCAGTTTTGTAAGTTTTTCCGTTGATTTGTAGGTCCCATATAAGATTTTCATCAATTACTACCCCGAGATATTTTATGCTTTGCGATTTTTCTGTAGTTGGGCATTGACATTAAACATTATGTCTATCGCATTCGTGTAATTTTGTTCGAGTGATTTTACTGGTTGGCCCCTTAAATTAATTGAAAATATTATATATTTAGTTTTGCTTATAGGTAAGTGAGTTAATTTTTAGTCAATTTTGAAGTGAACTGTTCAGCCACATTAAAAAATGTTTCCATCCAGTTTTCTTCGGTATTATCAGCAAAGCTGATTATGTTTCCTTTAATGTTAAGGTTAGTGATATTTATCCTTAAACCATTGGTTTTGAAACATGACGATCCTTTTTGATTAAACAGAGTATTTTATTTTCATATGAATAAAAGTAGTGTTTGAAAAATTATTATTTTGTTATAAGTTTAAATAATATTATACAATCAATTAGCTTCTTGGAATAAGCTAAATATATAGATACTTTGTGGTTTTTTTTTAGTAATAAATTTAAGGAACTCAATATAAGAAGATAGAATATAGTTTAAAAAATTGATATATTAGGTTAAAGGGTGGTTGAGGGCAATAGCGGTTCGTGACTTTTGGGTGTACTAGACTGCTAATATTACAAAAAATGGCAATAGTGATATTGTTGTAGGTGAAAATGATTTTTAATTTGTTTTAGAAATTACGATTTTTTGCATGAAAATTTTCAGGAATTTTCAGTTTGTCCGTACGCTGCACAGATTTTCTAAAAATCTTCATACAAAAAAAAAATTGGAAAAAAAATCGTTTTTAGCCAAAATAACATCAATAATGTCATTATTTGTAATATGAGAACTCTATTACACCCAAAAGTCACGAGCCACCATCAACTTAAGGAGTAAAGCTATCGACTAGCAAGCTGTAGGTCGCGGGTTCGAATTCCGCGCAAATAACTTTTACTAGATTAATTTGTGTTATTTGTTTAATTACTAATACAACTTTTTGGCAAAAAAGCTTCTTATATCATAGTATTAAACTCTACAACAAACTACCACTCACACTCAAAAACCTCAACACTTTAACATTTAAATCTGAAATAAAAAGCTGGTACTTAACATAGGGAGATCTGAAATAGAAAATTTACTGAAATCAAACACAGACTAAAACAGAATCAACTGAACTATACCAAAAAACATATATAACTTTACCAAAAAACACTTCATATATATATATATATATATATATAAAAAACATCTTACTTATTTTAAAATTATTAATTAATACTTATATTGCATGATATTTGTTCATAATTAAATTTATTTGTAACTTTGATGTAATATTAATTTTCTTATAATTAAATTATACATAATATGTAAATCAAATCCTCAGCACGGGAGATCCCAGTGAGGATATCATTATATCTATTTGTTACACAAAAAAAAGATAATAAAACACTTATTATTATTATATTATTGTCACGTCCCAGAGTGGAAGATACTCTCAGTATCGTCCTGGTGGAAGGATGAAATATTGCTTGAAATGACTCTAGCCGTATTTGCTGACCATATCTAAATATCCACAGTACTTCCCACATACCTCTTTCCCATCTCCACCCCCTCCGCACTGCCTTCGGCCTCACAACATACCCTAATCTGGGATGCCATAGTCTCACTGGCTCAGAATAGTTGGGAGTCTTGTGCAATTTCAAATTAAAAAAAACCAAAACGCCAAACCGTCTGACCAGGTAAAAATTCAAGCAAAAGTTTCATCTTGGAAGATTGATACTGAAACTTATCATGTATTTAAGGTAATGACTAAATAAAATACCATGTTTATGGTTACGTTATTAAAGAAATCACCTGTGCACCAATAAAAAATTTTTGTTATGTTTCGCGACCACATAATTTGGTGTTATAGAATAGTCATCGTCTGCAGTGCTGGATTTTATGGACCAGCTTTCCCGATATCATAAGAAATAAAGCAGAGGATATGCATCTTGTGCTAATTATTGGTAATTCATCCGTTGCAAAGGTGTAATGTATTCCGCGCGCTACGAATACAATGCAAAGAGTAACACCTATGTACGTATAAACAAAACCTAATAACACACCCGTAATGGCAAACATACAGTTTAAATGTCTGAAAACTCGCTCGACTCGAGAATTTACTGGTTAGCTAAAGCGATTTGTTTAGACTCGACAGTTCTGTATGTTGTCCCCTGACAAACACGGCCATTATATGAAGCTCTCCACCATTTGTCTGCGAAAGAACGCTTCTGTAAATTGAAACAAATACCGTTGAAGATGTAGAACTGACTTCTGATGTTAAATACAGCGAAGCACTTTTCGTTAAACTGTATTTACGGGATGCAATTCGGTACGAGGTCTTGCCAAATAAACGAATTTTCCGATATTCATATATTTTGGAGTCCATCCAATGTCTACAGTTTATGAATTGCTAGCCTAAGACTTTACCTGCATTTTAAAACTTACATATATTGGTAAAATTTATGTTTTGCTGAATCAGTACCTAGTAATAATAGTCAAGCGCTGAAAAAGAATTGAATTTGTGTCGGATTTGATCCCTAGTTTACTTGTGTTTTATCTTTATGGTTCATAAATCTCTTTTATATTCCTTACAGAATTACTATCCCGTAAATAATTTTTCTTGGAATATTTTTGATATAGTAGCATTAATATTTTTATTTTATCTCATTTTTTGGAGAAGGTTGGTAAATGAAGGCAAAATGACGCTTATTCAACATTGTGTCAATTATATTTTTTTGACCTAAAATTAATCAAAAAATTTTTTTATATTGAATATTGCTAATTAAGAATATCTTATAAATTATTCGTAATACGGTTAAAAACAGGATTGCAGACTCTTAACAAATCAATTGATAGTTTTTCTCATAAACCTGTAGTAAAATACGAATGTATTATGACAATGTCGGAACACGTATTCATAAAAATCCTATTATTGCCGCAATTTAAAGTTTATCAGAGAACAGCCTGCAATCCCGTTTTTAACTGGATTACCAAAAATTTCAATAAATGGTGAATTTTTTTCTCCGTATTCTTCTGTAAGTTTCATATTTAAGTATACATCAATACTTTTTTTACAATAATTTCTCACATGAAAAGTTTCAGGCAAATACAACAGAATCAATTTCTAGAAAAATATAATTGTTTTATTTCCTTTTGTTATTATACCTATATAAAAGGTTACTTAGATGATTACTGAAAAAAATATGAACAGGTTACGATGAGAAAATAGGTCTGCAATGGATTGCTCTGGTGGATGTCAAAGCAATGTGCCGCCGACGCAACAAAGAATGTGAAGAATAAATTATTGCCTTCGGTTGTTGAATATTTCCACCAATTGAATTGAGTCGCACGTCAGTGGTTATTTTATTCAATTTGTAGGCAATGCATAACTCACACCGTTTGGAACATTGATCATCTCCCATATGGGTAAAATTTTGCGAATAAAGTATTGTATAAGAGAAAGGGGAAGAATAAATGGATTGTTCAAGTTGGTATGCGAGAATTCAACTTCAAGTTAATAATGATAAGATGCGCCAAGGCCACAAAGCGCTTCGGGCCATTAGCTGCCTCGAGCTTCCTATTACAGGTGAAACAAACTTCAAACAAGCAACAGCTTTGAGAAATGAAAGTTAGAAATTTGATTTTCCACGTCTTTGATGGTTTAATATTATTAAATAAATAAGTGGGGGGAATAGTTCCCGAAGTGATTTGAAAATTACAAGATTATTCCATCTCATGATACTATAAAGAATTCTTCTTGAATAAAATTAAAATAATTGGAAACAATATTTTCAAATAGTGGATGGATTCAACCTTTATTTTTGGGTTCTGTGAAAATCCTATTTAAGTTATGTTATTATATCATTATAGGCTAGTTGCTTGACAGAACTGAAATAATAACTAACTTGGAAAATTTTTTCACAAAACTTGAAAATTATCTTTAAAATTAGAAAAATTGTTCGGATTCTCCGAAACAACCCGTCCTGAAAATCCAATATTCACAATTTTTGCCTGTTTTTAGTCCTGTTTAACTCAAAGTACCCAATGTTCCGGTACCGGTCAGAGATGGTGGCCGTTTTAACCTTAGCCTTATTTCTCTGTACATAAGAGCTTTTCTGGGGAAAATATTTATTTGAGATTGTAAACTAATGTTGTAAAAATTATATAAGCATATTATCTGGTAAGGCGGTACCATTTTACAATCTTTTTACAACAAAAAAGAACAAGTAAGTTATTATGAAAATAGAATCAGCTGACGCAACGTAGCGTTAACAAACGAAGGGTAATTGGTTCAGTAAATGTTCTTTTTTCGACATGTTTATTCAATAAATCGATAGATATCTAAGTACATGCTCACAAATCTTTTTAGGGGATGTTTCGTCTTTGATTGATTAAATAAAAGTAAATTACTGACATGTTTTTTTGCATTCTAGGTATACTGTTCACAGAACTGTGTACTAGTTATATTTTTATTTTAGTTGAAACCTGTATTACTAAACGATAGTGACTTCAATTTACAGTAGCTGTGTAAAACCAGTGATGTAATCAATGAAACAAAATACAATTTTTACACATTATTTATGTTGATTAGCAGCAACATAATTAAGTATTCACATAACCAACAATGACTTTTTATGGATCACTGATGTTGGTAAACAAAACATATACATTTTTAACTAGATTATATTAGTTTACCTCTATTTGACATTGACTATATTATGCATAAACGGGCGGTACGTTTGACTGATCTTAACAAACAGATTACACTCTTCAGAGCACAGGCGTCAGGTTGGAATGTGGTCCTTGTTCTACCGGTATTTCAATGAAAGATGCTTCGAAGAACTAGCGTCATTGATCCCAGACACCGGTGCATAGTTGAGAAACCAAAACCTCCAAGAGCAGATAGCCGGGATACTTAATCAAATCGGCCTCCTTACTTGAATGAGAACCTCTAAAATGTTTTTTTTTTTTTTTTTACTAAAAAAATTTTGAAATGCTTCGATAAATAAGAAAAAATTAAAAATAAATAAATTGTAGGATCTCTTACAAGTTAGGATGAGTGTAGATATATACTATATACTTGAACAGCGTCCTAGAGGTGATTTTGCACAAAAATGGCGCCATGCAAATCATCCAAGTATTATTATTTTATTATTATGGGTGACCGATTTAAAACAGGCGTCCCGGCCTTGTGATACAGGAGGTTATGGGGAAATATGCCAATATGCGCCCAAGATTTGTGCACGGTTGACATTGTCACATAGAACGGGCCGTTTTTACGACTCACTTTTGAGTTCAACAGTTTTCTTAATATTCACACTGTCCTCTCCCCAAAAGTCTCCCCACACAGCACCCCAAAGATAACATAGACCTCGAGGGAAATTATTTTAGTCAAAGCTTCCAGTGCAGAATGTAAAAAATAAAAATTATCTACATTCAACTAATTCCTTCATCAGAATGTAAGGTAGGTATAGGTTCTGAAAATTAAGACATACAAATAGACAAATAAGCATAGGCAAAAATGTATTGATGAGTTCGTATTGAAAAAACATTTTTTTTCCAATCGACACTCCGACAGAAGTAAATAGAAATTTAAAATAGATAGATTAAATGTTGTTTTCCTCCCTATCCCAATCGAATATAAATCGGCTAATAACCAATAATAATTGACTAATATGACAAAGCATAACTAGTTTTGTTTCACTCGTTTAAGCAGTAGCCCTTTTTAATTTAAAAATTTGATTTTTGTGTTCAATCTTTACTTGTTTTAAGGTTTTTATAAATGTTTAATTTTTATGTAATTATATTCAATAAAATATTATATTTTTGTACACATTTTATGTGAAACACAAAATATATTTTATGTGAAACACGCACTTTGGGACCAAAAAATTGTTCTTTCAAATGAAACAAGCAATGATTTCGTTTTTTTATATATATGTTTTTAAGGTTTTTGTAAACTTTTAATTTTTATGTAATTTTTTATTCAAAAAAACATTATATTTTTTGTACAAATTTTATGTGAACACAAAAATATTTTACGTGAAACACGAATACATTTTACGTGAAACACGCCTTCTGGGACCAAAATAATGTTTTTTTCAAATAAAATAAGCCAATAATTTTAAAACTATTGAAAAAAAACATAACTTACACTAACACTTTTTAAATAACTCCACCAATTATTATCAAGCATCAAATGTGTTATACCACTGCTAAATATGATTTAATGCTTAATATGTTTTAATTTAATTTTTGACACTGCTAGTTTAAATTCAGGTCTGATGGGGTTTTAATTACAGAAGCCTCAAATAATGTCTTATATACTCATTAGCTTGCAGCTTTTATATATCAACCCAATTCATGATCAGCCGGTATCTTAGTCAGGCTCGAATGCCTTCTGAGTAAAGTTACCGAACTCGAAACCGAATTAGCTGAATATTTCCAGTGTATCGGATAAAGTTACTCAAAACATAGCTATCTGTCGAATGTCTGATGCTAGTTGGGTACACAAATACAACGTATTATACAGATATAACCTGAACAGTGAGCAGGGATGGAATCCTATGACACTTGGACCCAGTTCGATTTTTGTTTGGAATTTAGCCAATTATTCAGCGGAATCGGGTTAGAGTACTTAGAAATACAGTAACTCGATTATTGAAGAATTTTCGTCTGAAAACATGTTTATTGTAAGATCTCATACAAGTTAGGATAAGTGTTTATATATAGTATATATTTTTTTACAGTGTTTTTAAGGTGATTTTGCACAAAAATGGCGCTATGCAAATCATCTAAGTATTATTATTTTATTATTAGTAGGCCGATTTAAAACAGGCGTCCCGGCCTTGTGATCTAGGAGATTTTGGGGAAACACGCCAAATGCGCGCCCTGATTTGTCCACGGTTGACATTGTCACATAGAACGGGTCGTTTTTACGTTCAACAGCTCTTCTCTGGAACGATTTGCCGTTTTCAGTGCCGCCTACGCCATGATTTTATAATTTATGCATAAACACTACTCCAGAGTAAAACACATCTCCGAAGAAATTAATGTGAATTTTGGTGAGAGGTATTGGGTTCCATGGAAGAGACGCGTAACGTGGAACGGTGACTGGATAACTCATCAAAATGACAATTCAAAACACCTACAAAAAGTGTTATATAGTTATGAAAAGTGGAGAAACAAAAACTAGGTTCAATAGGTTACATATCTAACTATTTGACCTAGTTTTTGTTTTATCACTTTTAATGACTTTATATCACCTTTTAAAGGTGTGTTGAATTGTCATGTTGAGGAATTATCATGGAACCCGTGGAACATGTTGTTAAACAATTTGGTCATGCATCTGAGTTTCATGAAATATTCGCAAATGCAATATAATTATTTTACCTAAATATAACACAATTAAATAATCAAAGAAAAAATGTTTATCCTTTGCTCATTTTGCCAGAATTACACCTGCCGAATGCTCGACTGATGTGATCGGTACAGCCAGTACTCGGTCTAGTAGCGGGCGAGTGATTCAGGCAGGACATTGGATAGGATTAAGGCTCAATGACTCAATCGATTAAGTATCCCCACTCGGTCAGTGCAATCAGCCGAGTCAAACAGTGAAAGAAAAAAATCAAAATGAAACTTTTCAATGTTTAGAAGTGTGTGTTTTACTACTAAAATTACATGTTTTAGAGTATCAAATTCTGCTTCTCCAGCATCACCAGCAGCTGATAGCGGCCATTTTACGAGTAGTACATACATGTCTGTTTGCGTTATGTCGGGATCGGGGAGAATTCAGCTGCGCCTTTTCTTAGGGAATTCCTCCGCATTTGCATGTGGGGATATGGGAAATCGTAGAAAACCAATATCTACGAGAAAACGGCAGTCTGTCAACTTGAACCAGAGGCGGCCTTCAGTCACATCGGTGTATGATGTCCTGCATTCTGAGGTGTGTGGTTTTGTGTGTCTGTTTTTATGTTAGTATTTAAGATTTTAAATTTGAATACCCTCATGGCCTATGTTTCTCTTACCAAATTCAGTCTTTACTATATTAGTGTAGAATTTATTAGTTTGTTTTGTGTGTGTGTAATTCTATCGCTTTTATAAATTTTGTGTTCGTGTGTATCTTACAAATACAAATAGGGTGGTATAAAATAGTGTATATAAATAAAATAAGTCGTGTTAATGTGGCATAACCACCGTTTGATGATGGTTTTAAACCCTGAAACAGCTATCGCAATTTTTTAATGATAAACTTACGTTAATAAGGCAAGGTTTTATGCATAGCATAAAGGATAACAAATAATTATAAGCTATAATTAGTCATCCGAAATAATAATACAAATTGAAAATATCTCCCGAATAAAATAAAAAATAGTATAAAAAAATAAAATTGGTTTTTTACAGGTGAAAAACTATAATAAGCAGTAGTTGTTGATTGAGGTACTAGTACATATTGAATCATTTGGCGGGTAGAAATAGGCCGACATAGCTCAGTGGATATAGAGCACCTGACCGGACATCAGAAGACACGGGTTCAATTCCCGTTGGCGGCATTTATTTTTACTCGGGAGCTATCGCAATGATAAAATCTTTATTAGTTTAAAAAATTCTGTTCATTTTGATTTACTTTGAATTTTAATCAAAATTAAGGGGGTGTCCTACTTAGGATATCAAAGATATCACTGAGACTTTTTTGATATCAATGATATCACTGAGACTTTTTTGATATTCGTGATATCACTGAGACTTTTTTGATATCAATGATATCACTGAGACTTTTTTGATATCAATGATATCACTGAGACTTTTTTGCAATCAGTGATATCACTGAGACTTTTTTGATATCAATGATATCACTGAGACTTTTTTGATATTCGTGATATCACTGAGACTTTTTTGATATCAATGATATCACTGAGACTTTTTTGATATCAATGATATCACTGAGACTTTTTTGCTATCAGTGATATCACTGAGACTTTTTTGATATCAGTGATATCACTGACACTTTTTTCATTAACTTTGAATTTTAATAAGATTAAGGGGATGTCCTGGATATCAGTGATATCACTGAGACTTTTTTGATATCAGTGATATCACCTAGACTTCTTTGATATCAGTGATATCACTGAGACTTTTTTCATTAACTTTGAATTTTAATAAGATTAAGGGGATGTCCTGGATATCAGTGATATCACTGAGATTTTTTTTTAAATTAATTATTTTTATCAAAATAAATGTCAATTTATGATGATTTTCACATCATGTAAATATTGAAGATGAAATTTCATAAACAACACAAAAATAACATGTACCAACTATGTGAATACGACCCATTTATTTACCACCCTTCGGTTATTTGAATTATTGTTTAGCTGTATATTCATACATTAGGAGTTCGAACCCGTGAAATCAAATTACTTCCAACTTATTGAATACATTAAGCAAATAACTGATGAACATTAAGTTTATTTAGTTTGATATACAATCACACAATGCTTGATGATATTTCCAATATGCTCGAATACAAAATAAATTATTATACTTTATGGTGGACATTATGCTTTTTATTGGTCGAAGCTAACCAATTTAGTACGGCAGATCGATAAAACCCTATTTCAATACAATATGGACAAAATCCCTCATCTATGGTCAGTTATCGATATTTGCGAGCACGGTTAGAATACGATTCTAACAGTCGGTAGACAAAAGCCGCTGCTTTTGGCGCGGCCTTCAAGGCGTTAGATATGCACAATTTATTTATGATAACTAATAATTAATGCAGGTAATTTAACTAAACTCTTAGAATTTAAAGAAATCGTATATATGATCCACAGACTTCATTAAATTTAATATTTAAATTCAACATTGTCAATTCATTAGTATTTTTACGTAGTCGTTTGAGTTATCTGAAAGTATGTTGCCTGTTGTATGCTGATGATGCGGTGCTGATTGCTAATAGTATGGATGATCTTCAGTCTCTCGTGCCTAGGATGAACGAAGTATGCGTGAAGAATGAGTTAATGATGAATGTAAGTAAGTCTAAAGTCATGGTGTTTGAAAGAGAGAGTACGAAAACAGTGTGCAATATAGCTGTGAATGAGGAATACTTGGAGCAGGTGGATGAATTTGTGTATTTAGGAAGCATGTCTACGAGAGATGGGAAGGCTGACAGAGATATTGAAAGAAGAGTAAATGCAGGTAACTCCATTAATGGAGGACTGAACGCAGTTGGCGCTAACAAAAAATTGTCCAAAGAAGCGAAGTTAGCAGTCCACAATGGAGTGCTGGTACCTTCCCTGATGTATGGAAGTGAGGCATGGAACTGGCAAAGAAAGGATGAAAGTAGATTGAATGCTGTTGAAATGAGATCCCTGAGGCGTATGTGTGGTAAAACCATGTATGATCGTGTGAGGAATGTGGATATCCGCAAAGAGTGCAGGGCTGATGTAAGCGTAATGAGTAAGATCAAGAAAGGGACGCTTAGATGGTTTGGGCATGTAGGGCGAATGAGTGAAGAAAGGAGTGTAAGGAGAATATACGATGCAAATGTGAATCGTAGCAGAAGTCGGGGACGCCCGAGGAAGACATGGCACGACCAAGTGAATCAGATACTTGAGTCGGGCCATGTTAAGAGTCAGAAAAATAGAAGAGTATGTATGAGACGATGTATGAATGTGAATGAGGCAAGGAGTGTGTGCCAAGACCGAGTTGTTTGGCGGTCCGTCCTCTCCGCCTACCCCTGCGGGGAAACAGCGTGATGGTTTGTTAGTAGTCAATTCATAGAAAGATACGCATATTTATAGCATCTCCAATATTGTCTAGCTATCTACAGCGCGACCGTGTTCAGAAAATCCGTATAAAATCATCGGTAGTTATGCCTATCAATCCAATAGTGTAAAGTTATCAATGTCACTGTGCTAGGCCCCTAGAAATTGAAACTAATCAATTTTTATTTTTACCCAAGTCCGTTCAACCAAACTCTATTTTTATCTCTTATGAATATAACGGTACTTTCCGATAATGTATGAATGAACTGACAAATAAGCACAAATCAAAATAACGTAGGGCGCACAGGGACACTTTATCAATCGCCATGAAAAGAAAAAAAAACTTTTACATTTCAATATCGAAAGCTTTATGAATATTACTTTTTACGTGAGTAACCATTGATTATTCATCAATTGAATAGATAAACGTGGGAAGTTTATTTGTATGCCAGTATCACTTAGCAAAAATAACGGGAAACATATGTTGAAGATCGACGCAATAAATCTTCTATAAATACCTTGAATAGACGTTCTTCATAAAATTCTAGGAATGAGCTTCAATACAATATTATAATAGTTTATTTGAGGTTGAAATATTGATTATTATTTCGTCAGGTAATGCCATCAATGAGATGGAATAAGTTTGATATTATATTGAAATATTGTCTTGGGAAATCAACAGATGATTGAGTACCTGCCAAATTAAGTTATATATGTGTAATACATCTTACAATTGCCATCCAAATATTTTGCAGGTAAGGTTTATTTATTCAAAAAATCAATTATTTTGATACACACATAAACATTGTCAAAGACAGAGTGAGGAATCAAATATAAATATTTAAATTTCCAACATATATCCTAAATAAAGTTTTAATTAGAATGATTTACTTTGTCTTCTGTCAATCGTTAAATATCAATATTAAAAAAATTGCGCTATAGGATGGGGTATAACCAAAGATATATCAACTATGTATATGGCGTGTCTTACAAATTCAGTGGAATAATTCGGTCCAACAAAAAATAATTTTATAATAAAACACCCCACTTAATTGATTACTTTGTACTTTGTAATTGATTGCTTTGAATGCATTACTTTGGAAGAAAAATTTGCTCCTTATTGACCAACAAAATGTAAAAACTTGTGAGATAATGGACTTTCTATTTGATTAAAAAATCTCGTTTAAGCCAATTTTTGGAAACAAGAATTTTGGTGTCTTTTAAATTAAAATTTAATTCTTTTAAAATAATTTTAATTATTTTTTTTTAAATAATTCTACTTAAACCATGTACATATTCCTCAGAACTGCTATTTAAAAAAAATAAAGTCAAAAAACTAAATACATTACACTTCTACTATGCAACATTAAGAAGTAACAAAGATAATTTATAAATATTACTGCACCATTTAAAATAATTGAAACCTCCAAACTTCAATTCTCCCAACTCCAAAATGTAAAAAAAGCAATGGGCAATTCAACTATAATATCTTGGAATAAAGTTTTTTAATACCTACCATTACCAGAAAGTCTCAGAAATATAAATTAACTGAATACATAAGCATATAAAAAAGGAAACAGCTACCATAATAACGCATCCCCTATACACACAAACCTGGCTTTGGTATGGTGGTACATCGCATATATATAACAATGTTTTTATGGTTATTTAACGTTGTTTCCCTGTAAAGTTTCACTACAAGATTTTCAAAATTATGCTAGATGTGGCATAGGTGTTTCCGAATTAATTTAAAGAAGCCGGGTTTTTTTCTGCACAAAATTATACTAAGTTGTGACATGGTCTTTAATCAAACTCGGCTTTAACTAGGAGTTACTATCTAGTAGTGGCAAACGACTAACATTATTTTGTTAATTTACTATTCAGCTTTCTTTGGGATTAGGAGAGTTTTTATGTTTATCCAAGTGCAGATAAAAGAAGAACGAAACACATATGATTTGGGAGTGTTTCGTGATCTTATAGTCTGAATATTCATTGCATACATTTAAGAAATTCCATTTATTATCATTATAAAAAATTCATTTAAATCAAATGTAATGGCGATATGCAATTTCAGACTGTGTATGAAAGAAAGAGCGAAGTATGTGGCGACATCGGTTTCCATTCAAATCTTCTTGGAAGGCATTTCAAGTATATACTCGTTTTATCGATTTGGTGGGTCAATGATATTTAGCTTGCGGCCTTTATTTTTAGATTCATTGATTCATGAGCTTTAATGTTATTGAAACCAGAACAAATAAAATAGTTTTTTATGTAGTTATAATTCTGTAACTACCCGGAACCAGAGGGACTATTGCAAACCCATTTGAAGGTTTTATTTTGTTTAGGCTGAAAAGAGTTGAGAGGAGACACATACGGGGATGGGGAGGGTTGGGAAGTAAGATACAGTTCAGATCTATAGATAAACACGGCTAAAGTCACTTCATGCACAGTTTCAATTCAGAATGCTGGTATTTTACAATGGCGAGTGTACCGTATTATATAATACATTATTATACTATTATTATTTCACGGAATGGACTGTAAACCAAATCAACAAGGATGCGAAAATATAAAGCACATTCAATTGGGTTTGAAAATCACGGGAAATGTGGAATGATGATGGAAACAGCCTACCTTGAATTCCCATGAATCCCTGCAGTATGGCTCTCAACGAACTGGTACTGTTCACAGGGTAAAAATTTCCTCCAAAACGAGATGATAATTTGCAAAACAGAACACAAAGCATGTGAATATACGACTCCAATTCACGACGACACAACGAATGCAACTGCTTACCACAAATGCGAACAATGTACTGACTTGCTACAATTTACAATGCAACTAAATCATCTTCTTCTTTCCAATGTGGGTAAGGCTGTTTTTAAGGATGGAAATGGATAGTAGGTATGATAGTATACGATGGGAAATTATGGTAGGTATTATCCCAAACTTTTTCAATACTAAACAGCGAGATTGCGTTATCTACCATTCTGGTACGTGCCACAACCATGTTATTTATTAATAATATTGACTGAATGTGAAACAGCAAATACTTCAATTTTAGTACCATTTTCCAGACAGTTAATAAATTGTCATTAAACTAACTGTTTTAAGCAAAACCATATTTGGTATTTGCTATAACCATTTCTTACAATCTTTTACATTAATTAAGAGAAATTATTTGTTCAATTATGTAATAACTTCGTTTACTTGAAAAATATATTGATTTCAATTAATTTCGTGACATTTAATATTGAAACCATATTTGGCATTAGCCACGCATACATCATTTTCCGAAATAATCATCGTGAATAATTGATACGTTTTTTTTGTAAATAGGAAAAAAACAATATTTTATTCTAAAATTAATGAATGGAAAGAATTTTAGCAAATTTATTTGGATATAAAACCTGTTTCTGTCCGACCCGGAGTGAGAATGATTCAATCATATGATAATTTTGTCAAAATATTGTCAATATTTAATCTAGTAGGTATAGATAATATAGGGTAATGAATCCATAAATAATGGAGGAATTAATAACGTAATCATGTAACGATATATTCATTATGTATTCACACAAACATTGAATATGTTTTATCAATGTACAAATTTAATCATTATTTAATCAGAGCATTATTAATGCTTAGTTTATTATTAATCATATGTATTCGACTGTTTTCGGGGATTAGAATTTCAGATTTTTTTTTAATGCGTTTTTAATCTTTATGCCTTCTTTATTCTATGAATGCAGCCTCTACGATGTCTTACAGAATAATTGTTTTGAGAATATTAAAAATTATTGGCGTCGAAAAAATGAAATTATTTGAATTTTCAAAGTTGCATAAAGTGCATTGGTTCTTTGAAAACACCTTTTTATTGTTGTTTTTCGTGTAGAATATGTATTCAGGCTTATGCACAAATAATAAAACTAGTATTTATTCAAAAATCTGTTAGTGAAAAAATAAGAAAATACACAGATTTAGGAAATTAAATAAAAAGAATTTGGCATTCTCAGACTATAAAAATATTACCATTCGTTATTTCGGCTACTGGCATTATACCTGGCTCTCTAATTAAAAATTTAGGCGTATTAGATCTATCAAAAAATTTATATGTAAAGATGCAAAAGTCGGTCATTTTGAATATATGTAGTATAACAAAAGATTTTTTGAATATTTATGTTGAGGGATCAGTAGGATTTATAGGCCCTGTTAGAAGTTCTACCGAGCCGAACCCTCTGATATGAAAATATCTGGACTCGGTGAATTATTTTCCCATTTGATCTCTGGTGAGTTGACGTGTTGTTCTTGTATTGTTTTGTATTTATTTTGCTTATATAATGCACTTGCATAATGTTGATTGACTAGATGATCATTTGTGGAAAAGTGTGTGGAAGGGTTTAGTTTTTCCTATGGGGAAGATTAAATCGATAGATTCATATTTTAAAACAACACTTTTACACTACACAGATAAAAAAAAGAAATTTTAGTAATTAAAAATACAAAATTATATGAATATTTGAAAATAATTAATATCTTCGGTAATTTTACATTTATTCCACTAAAAATATTCAATTTACAGTCGAAATACAATCATTTTATAATTCACAGATTCGGCTGATTTATTTGTTTAATTTAAATATTGTTATGTATTTCTAAGTCAATTTTCGTTTACTATATTGCTCTAATGTTATTTAGTAAAAAGTATTATTTTCATGGAAGTATTCGAAATATTAATTTGAGTTAATATGAAATGTTAATATTATCATTTGATATGAAAGTAATACGTGGGCATTAAGTTTTGGAAAAGTTATTAAATAATATTGTGTTAATGGAGCGTAACTATTTACGTTTGAACGGAGAAGCTGAGTAATACGTGTATCAAGTGCCCTTGAGCCCTTGAGGGGATTCAACCTCCTTACGGGGATTTTTCACTAAAACGGCGCTATGTAAATTATCCAAATTTTATTATTAATCCGGTGCTTCTGTGTTCACACTTGGATTACAAAGTATTTAAAAATGTATTCAATTGAAACATACATTAAATATATTAAATTGAAACATTATCTTCTTGAGTTTCATTTATAAGTCTGGGATTTGTTGTATATACGAGTATGCATATGACTGAAGCAAGGAGTTATATGAAAAGGAGATGTGTTTGTGAGAATGTTTTTTTATTAAAAAAATCACTTCAAGGGCGAACGACTTTAAGATTAAGGATGAAATTAATATAAAAAGCTTCTTCCTAGTCTTATTTTTACCCTAGTGTAAGTTTTTTAAACATTATTTTATGACATTTCACATTTGACATGATTCTGTAGCAGCGTTGAAAGATAAATCCGAATAAAGATTTTAAAACGTTATAAAACCGACTGTGACTAACATTTTACAGTTTTTAGGGCCGTGTACAAATTTGAACATTTAACTTTTTTATTCATGCAAACATCATGTAAACGAGGTTTTAATTCGACACTCAGCTCTCGTTAAACGCCTGCTAAAACGAAATCCAGTATTTTCAATGTTTGGAATAAAGGAAAAATTGTTGTGCATTTGAAAATGCAATTTGCATGGAATTATTTCTGGTTTATGCAGAAGATATGAATTTTTGTTACAAGCTTTTAGGTGTTTTGTTCTAATTTATATTCCTGGGAAACTTTGAACACTAAACTGAGAAATCTGTTCTAATTTTTAACATATCTCTCAGCATTATGAAAATATGAACACCAAGAGCCAGCAAATGCAGAGAATGATCCCGTTGCGTTGGACTGATAAAGTGTCACAGGTGATAAGAACGTTGGGGACTGAAACTTTTTAAGCGGTACAGAACCGTTATGAATGTTGGATACAATGGGTTGTTTCACAGATATTCAACAACTAGTATTGATCAAATTTCAGTCAATATTCAGGTTCTGTCCAAGTTCTGTTATTATCAAAGTACTTTGAAAAAACTGGTCCACGATGTAATAATAACCGAACTTATATGGACCTTTCACAGAACTTGAATTTTAACTCTTGAAATAACCCGCCCGAAGCTTTTATGATCGGCTATATATTTGTGTAGTTTATTCATTGTAAAATAATTTTTGGCAGATTTTGTAGAAGATTTTATTTTGTTCTAACTCGGTCGTTTAGCATTTAACAAACCGAAACAAATGTTGGTTTTGGTTTACTATAAAAGTTAAAATTAGAAACATACTGAAATAGGTCGAAACGTTGCTTGAAATGGCTTTAGTAGTAGTTCTATCCCTTACTTTTTACTGCTACCTTTAACGTTGCCCCTATTGGAGTTGACATAGTCCAACTGACTCCATTCTCTCTGTCTAACCATGTTGAAAAATATCTGTATGTTTAGTTTACCTTGATAACTTCAATAAATTAGTACTGTCTCAATGATATGGTCAAAGATGATTTTCTAAATTATCTCAAAATACACCAATAACCATCGCAACCTTCTTAAAAAACTGAAAACAACTAAGGTAATGTACATCAGCACATATCCAGTGACATAAGTGTTATTATAAAACTGGCACAGAACACATCAGTGAGAAATCACAGGATAATATTATCCAATTATGAAAAATATGTTTTGTTAAAAGTATCAAATAAATATGTAGGAACTTCATCGCATGTCTGAATTATTCATGTAATCAGTTCCATTTTAGAAAATGGTACGTTGAACTAGATTTCACGCAGGTCTAATGCACGTACAACAGAAATTAGTATTATAGTGGGTATGATTTGTGATTTATTATATATTAAAAAGTATTATAGTGTTTATTTGCCGTGTTGCGCTACCTCCTTCTTTAGCCAACGTTTCGTACAGTAATGTAGTGTTCACCATCAGGGCAGATGTGTAATCTAAGTTTGTGGTGAAGTGTGTGCTTATGTATGAAGATGCGATCCCATGTTGCCAGCTCCAACCCTTTAAGAGCTGACATTAACATATAATTAAATATTAGAAAATAAATTATAACATATAAATAGATTCTTGTGTTTAGTTTTGGTGTAGCCGTCAATTACCAAATACAAAGAACTACTGAGCCATCATCTATATTAATATTTACGGAATTTTTCTAAATTTGCATGAATTTTACGGAGGCAATTATAATACTTATAATGATATATTTTTGAGGTGTTATGCCGTTTTGCTCTTCCTCCTTCTTTAGCCAAGGTTTTGGACAGCATTACATTACCCACCAGTCGTGTAAAAATTGTGGTGAAGTGTATGCCTATGTATCTACATTCGTTCGAGATGTGATACAGTGTCGCCAACTCCAACCCTCTAAGAGCTGGTAACATATTATATTTAAGATGGTTTTTACGTTTCGTTTTGGTGTAGCCGTCAATTAACGGATACCAAAAACTATTTAACGAATAGCCAACTACTTCTCGACCTTTTTTAACACCATCTTCTCCCACTACCTACATCCGTAAGCCATGTACATCAAATGGGGATTTAATAATCCTACTGGCTCTCCGGAAGTTTTGAAGAATCTTTTGCAGTAATCTTTTAAAAAAATAATGCAATATATTAAAAGATATCTTGAAAACATGACCGTTACTTTTAAAACGTTTGTTTTCCAATTCTGACAGCTTTAAAATAGCGTACCGGACGACAAAGTCGAGCCAGTATTTTTAAAGCGTAATTCCCACACTTACAAGACGTGATATACCCGACGTACATTTTGTAGCCAAACTATGTTATCCGCTGGAGTACGTGACGTTAGAAAAGTGCCAGCGACGCCAACGGTGATACATTACTAAGTATCTTTTATTGCTTTTAACCTTTGAACTTTTACAGCCATTTTGATGAAACAATTCAATGTCCACACTCAGTACGGATATTTAAATTTATCGATAGTCTGACAAATAATCAACTTTTTTTATTTAAATGACAAAGAAGGAAGAAGTGTACAGAAAAAACTAACCGCCACAACACGGGCAATGTAAAAACTATTATTTTATGTTTTTAAATAATAAAAAACTAATTTAAAAACATAACGAATCTTAGCTGTATATAGAGAGGTGTGAACCATTTGAATGCTCGTCTTCATAGAACATTATTTTTCAATTATGTATTAATGAAGGACATATTGTATTACATTTTTTCGTTACAAGTCCATAGTGTAAAAAAGCAGTATTTTATTTAACTCTTTAGAATTTCTCAAATCACTTATTTTTATCTAATATTCTAGTCAAATTATTGCGTAAACAATTATTTTATTAGTAAAATAATAAAAACGAATGAATCATCGAATAAAATGGTATCTTGGATGTGTTAACTAACCCACTTCTCGACATCCTATCAAGCTGAAACCAGATATAATCGAGGACAATATATTCAACCAATTTTCGATTTAGTCACTTATAATGTTTTTTTTTCATTTTGGTGGCAATCACGCTTATTCACGTGGACATATACGCATTTTTCTGAAATTGTATGAAATTATAGTAATAAATATACGAAATAAAAGTCGGTCCTACCCAATCTAAATTTTTACCCAATCTAAAAATTTTTCAGAAATTGTATGAAATTACAGTAATCAATATACGAAATAAATGTCGGTTCTACCCAATCTAAACAACTTTTGGCCAGAGAAATTTTAGATATTTTGTAACAAGGCTATATAATGCTCTCCCACTAGCCATTAGACTGAACGAATTTTTTTTGAAATATAAAACAGACATCAAGTCTTGGATCATCAAGACAGATCCATGATCAAAAATTTTATAAAAATCCCTACATAAGTATGTACTCCAACTAGATGCTGATTAACAAATTTATCATTTATTATTTTGTATCCTTTTCACAATGTCATTTAATGTAATGAAATATTTTATGTATCAAAAAATATGTAAGCATTAACTCATGTATCAAATACGTCTGTCTCGACACAGGTTTATCCTAGTGAGACAGACATCGAAAAAAAAACCTGTAAAAAAACATTATATTTATAATAAAAAAAATAAAAAAAAATCTGTATTTTACTCAGTTATAAGCGTGATTGACTTTAATCCATGGGGAGGAAGATTCAATCCTCAGAAAAACTTAAGAAAATTTAAGAATTTTCGTATTTTTAAAAAAATAGACGAATTATAGTTAAAAAAACTTTTTTTAATTGTTGTTTTTTTTAATTTTTTTATGAATCTTCCTGAATTTTAATTTAAGTATCTACCATGAATGTATTTGTCTGAAGCCCACCTTTTATGGGCTGAATTTCATCCCACAATATCATTCTTCCTATATAATAAACTTCCCAATTTATGTATGTCTCCGATTGAAACTCGCAATGAATATAGGGAAACACATTATTTTCATTCAAATGAATTAATTGAATCGTATTGAAGTAATGTACCACTAGTTTGAATTCAAAAAAAGATTTGAAGCGTCCTACCACCTACTCTTACCGTTATGGAAACGTCAACAAAATAATATATTTATCTAAATATCAGTCTTTTCCAATTCCAAATATGCTTTAAATTATGCCTAATGTAATTTCACTCAGCAGGGTACAAGTTTAAGCCGATATAACACGAGAACGTAATATTTCCACACTCGAGCTTCGAAACTCAGGACTGGTGAATTATATATTTTGTACCTATACTAGGTCGTATGTACGGTGGATTACAGGTCCAACATAGAAGTATGGCTATGAATTCCATGGAATGAACAGAACATGCCTTATGCCGCTGTCATGAATATGCTCCACTGATTAAAACTTGTCGTTAAGCCATTGATTATGAAGTCCATGTGGATGGTGTGGCGAGAAGGCTGTGGCGCGGCGTTGGTTAAAATTGTAATATTCAGGTTTCGGAGAAAGCTCATAATCAAAGTTGAAATGTGGCTTTACGGAGAAAGTTGATTATAAAAAGAAAATAAAATATAGTATCAGATGAAACCAAAGTGCTTAAGCTTAAAAAAAATATTTTTTTCTGAGATAGTTTTATCTGAAATTAATATTATTTTTGCACTGATAAATTCCATTTTTTATAGTTTATTTTAAAGTTAAAAAAACGGTTTTCTTTTTTCTCAAAATATTTGAAAACGTAGGTACTTTAAGGTATATTTCAACATTTGCCCGTTATTGTTCTCATGACTTTTCTGATTACCATTAGAATTTCTGAATCCTCAAAACTATCTTACGACAGTAAATAATCTCCAAGTAATAAATCTAAAACCTCGATCTTAAATTAGTCAGTTAACGGGATAATTATTATGTGTATTCATATTTAGGAGTCAGACTCTCGACTAGCAATCTGGTGGTCGCGGGTTAATCATTTGAAAATAATATTATAAAGTAGGTACATCTGCGGCATGTTTCAGGTCTGAAGATACTCTTAGTGTCGCTCTGGTGTAAGACCACCACACGGAATTGAAACGATGCTTGAAATGGCTTTAACCCTGTTTAGTGACCCGATCCCATCCTTCTGTCTCATCTTCTTCCCCTCCCCTATACCTTTAGCCTCACAACATATCCCAATTGGGGATGCCATAGTCTCACTGGTTCCAGGCGGTTGGGAGCAATTGGGATTCTTGTGACGTATTCACATAAAACAAAACAATTCTTAAACGTAATAAACATATTAAAATAAAGATATCCTTTAAAGTTATCTTATACCCCGAATATTAAATCACGTTTATGTGTCAAAAGCTATATTTATCGTAGAGTGAAGTAATAGTTACTTTTGAAAGTAGTGTAAAATTATATGAATTAATATGAATTTGAATATGATATGAATTTTACACTACTTTTGAAAGTAGTGTAAAATTCATATTGCATGTAACTGTTTTGGTATTGTTTCATTTCTCTGATACAGAAATAAACAAGAGATAACCTTTCCACAATTTATGAACACGTGTGATATTATTAATTTAATTTCAGAAAACCGTGAGAAGACATTTGCAGAATCAAAATGTGAGGTATTTACAAAACCCAAAGATAAAGCGAAGAGCCATGAACAGATTAACATATTAATAATTTTGTATTCAATATGTATCCATAAGATATTATATTCATAAGATTGCAGCAGCTAAATGAATCTAATCAAATGAGGGGGCCGTTTTATTTGTCATCGTGAGGCTTCCGACTCAACTTATACCGGAAGAACAACGCGGGAAGAAGGAAGAAGGCTCCGGGGGTGGCAGCTTATGCAAATCTTCCCCGGAAACAGGAATTGGGATGAACTAAAGACCCCACGAAGCATCGCGGTTTATTCTTGAGAAATCAGCATTTAGGCTTTAACTTAATTTTCGAAAGGAATTTTGGAATTATTTTATTCATTCAAGTTCTGCTAATTTCTTGTTTACATTAATTTAATTTAAGCAAAATATTTAGGCGTTCATTTCTCAGATTTATAACAAATACTTTGAAAATAGATAAGAAATAACAACTCCTCGACTCCACTATCTTTTCCACTGTGACAACCATAGCACTAACTATTCATACAAGCTGATTAAAACCTGCTACAGCTGTTTAAAACTTTAACGGTTCTTTTTGAAAATAACAGAGGGCACCACTTTCGTTTACAATCATTCTAAACTTTACAGTCATTTAGATAACAATACTACCAGATTATTATTTTATGTTACTGTTACATGTTTTTTTTACTAATATAGTTTCATACTCAGTTTATCAGTTTAATGTTATTTAATGGTTTAAAAAATTTTCGATAGTTTTCGATAGTTCACTAGGTATGTTTTGTTCATAAAATCTATGTAAAAGCCCAGCTGGGCGTATTTCACCGAATTGCCATTACATATATAGACTTTTCCGATATGTTCAAAAACTCTACGTTCTGTATCAAAACAAAAAAAAATGGTAAATAATTGTGAAAGTAACTGATACGTATACGTAATAATAATAAAATTTACTGTACTTAATCAGCTACATGGCATAATAACACGTACACAAATTAATATTATTATATTTTATTCGGTTCGCAAGTGAAGCAATTCATTTCGATGATGGGATTCACATCATTTTTATAACGGTTCAAAGTTCTGATAGAACCCTTTAGATGAAAGTTTACAGATCACGTCCCAATACACAGAATTAATGATACTGTGGGAGGCTGCAATCCTCGAGAGTGGATCTGATCTGCATGAAAACCCCAACAATATTTTAATGATGCAAATGCTGCGCAAGCCTACCAAGTGGATAGTTTTAAATTCATTGCTCTAACGATTTTACACTGTTGATTGGTATGTATTTTTTAGAATAATAATTTAATAATGACGGCAATATAATATATATTCATTACCGTAATTTTACAACCTTGTTTCCGCACGTACCCAAAGGATTTTAACCATCGATTCCTGGGCATATTTTGAGTAAAAATGTTGATCAGATGTCATTTTACTGTCCGATGATATAAATGTTTTCTATTGAAAACAAACAAACAAAAAATCTATAAAACATTGATACTGATCGCACTGCCACACTTCGCAATGGGTCACTGGATACGCGCCCTGTCTCGTCTGTACGATGCTGCTGGAACCAGACGGAGTGCGTATCACGTAGACCAACAGGCTGTAACAATAGTGGTGTTGTGTGAAGGATTTTTTTTGTTGTTTTTAATTGAAAAAATATATATCATCGAACAGCAAAATGACATCTTTATTTTGAACTTCAAAATAAACGTAGAACTGATGGTAAAAATCCTTCGTGTACGCGCTGATTACCTACAAAATGATGTAAAGAATAGTGTCTGTAGTGGTGTGGCTTTGTTTATTACACAAACAACAGTTTTTTGAGTTTGGTGCATTTTTTACATACATAACCATCTGAATAAAAGATAGATCACTGTCTTTATGAGATATCAAAAAACCACCCCATTCACATTTCTCACCCCTTAAAGTAAAATTCTTCTTGAAGAAATAATGCACATTTGACGTTCAAAATACGAGGAACATGGAAAATTACTGTCTATATCTGAGTTCTCAAAACTCTGCATAATGGCTGGTAATGCCGGGGACTTTTTTAATTCTTTGTTTTGCAATAAAGTTTAGTTTCTAAAAATTAGTGTCTTTTTAAGTAGGTCGTTTATTTAAGACAAATTAATGATTTTTTTATGAATAACTTTAAAATCATCATGATATTTGTAGGTATTTATAAAAGAACCAGTTGTATTACTGCTTGGCTTCCAATAACTTTTTTACTAAACTTTATCAGGTACTAAAACGAATATTATGGCATTGTGCAGTCATAGTATGAAGAGAATTCTATTAAATCTTACAACACAGACAGACCAGACCATACGGCAGACCTTTGTATCCACAATATCCAAGCATAATTGAATTATATAAGAGTTCAATAATTCAACGCTTATTATAGACAACTATTTGGGTTACCGGAGTATTGGAGTGTCGGCGCAATGTTTTCATCAGGTGTAATAATAATAATAATAATAATATTGAACAATTTTTATAGCGCCGCTTTTGTGAGTTATCACCTCAGGGGCGCTTTACAGTTGATGCAGGTATTACAAAAAAATATATATATATTACCAAAATAAAGTGAAGTTAAGTAAAGTAAAATGAAGAACAGGAACAGGTGACATGAAGACAGAAGATGGAGACTCTGCAGCAAGAATCCTAGATGGTGAAGAGGCTGGACCAGCTGCCGCAGCGAGAGACACTACCGCGTCCACCAACAGTGCCAGCACGAGGTTCGTCATCCGTTCAGGTATGTGTCTGCTGCTAATAAAGCGCTGACATGTGTCTGCTGCTATTAAAGCGCTGACACAATATCCTCACATAGATAACAGACCTTGGCAGCACCGCTGTGACGTTCAACGAAGATAGAAAATGGAGACTCTGCAGCAAGAATCCTAGGTGGTGAAGAAACTGGACCAGCTGTTGCAGGGAGAGAGTCCTCCCCGTCCACCAACAGTACCAGCACGAGGTTCGTCATCCGTTCAGGTATGTGTCTGCTGCTAATAAAGCGCTGACATGTGTCTGCTGCTATTAAAGTGCTGACACAATATCCTCACATAGATAACAGACCTTGGCAGCACCGCTGTGACGTTTGACGAAGATAGAAGATGGAGACTCTGCAGCAAGAATCCTAGGTGGTGAAGAAACTGGACCTGCTGCTGCATCGAGAGAGATTACCGCGCCCACCAAAAGTGCCAGCACGAGGTTTGTCATCTGTTCAGGTATGTGTCTGCTGCTAGTAAAGCGCTGACACAATATCCTCACATGGAAAACAGACCTTGGCAGCACCGTTTTGACGTTCGACGAAAATAGAAAAATGGAGACTCTGCAGCAAGAATCCTAGGTGGTGAAGAAACTGGACCAGCTGCTGCAGGGATAGAGTCCTTCGCGTCCACCAACAGTGCCAGCACGTGGTTCGTCATCCGTTCAGGTATGTGTCTGCTGCTAATATAGAGCGCTGAAATAATATCCTCACATAGATAACAGACCTGGGCAGCACCGCTGTAACGTTCGGCGAGTCCATCATATCTAGTCTCTATTAATAATAATAATATTTGGACGATTTATACAGCGCCGCTCTTGTGCAAAATCACCTCATCTCTCCTAGTCTATTTTAGTCCCTTCTAGTCACTTCTTGGCTATTCATGCCACTGAGTGCATCTTCTCGACCCCTTTAGACTCTTTCCTGGCTCTAATACCTAGATAAAGCCAAAAAAAAAAAAAAATTACAATTTCTTTTATTGTGTCGTGATCCAACGATTTCATACCTCTGTCTCAGATCTATAGGGCTCGCTTATCGCAGGCTATCATAAACAAAATCTTGAACCAAAGTCAAAGTGAAGTGTATGTGTCATCTGAAACGAAAACATCTAACAGGTATAATCTAGAAATCAAGATTGCGTTTAGTTCGAGTTGAATCTTGCGACTATACGTAAAGATAGAAGTCGATAAAAATGTACTTTGAGAAAATTAAGATAATGTTGGAAGTTCTTATTTGAAGTATGATACAGTTAAATATAATCGAAGGAGATAGGTCCCATGCCCAGTTGGTAGAGCAGTAAAGATAGAAGCCGATAAAAATGTACTTTGAAAATATTAAGATAATGTTTGAAGTTATTATTCGCAGTATGATACAGCTAAATATTATCGAAGTAGATAGGGTCCAATACGCAGTTGGTAGAGTGGCTCCCCGCAAGGCAAGGTTCATCGGTTCAAATCCTAGATGCGACCGTATTTTTTTCTGTTTCAAATTTTCGTTAAAGAATTGATAATATTGTCTTCGATAGTTAAAAATTGAAATGTCTAAAACCTCCAAAAGAATAAATTACGATGTAATATTTTTTTCATTTCATTTTTTTTTGTTTTATGATGTTTATTAATTTCCTTCCGTTCCTTTTTTTAACTATTTTATGTGATTTGAATCGCACAAACCCTGCAGGTAGCCTGGAATAAATGTATTATTACTTTTATTATTAGATCAGATGGCATGTATATTTGTACATACTTAAAGAAGAAAACAAGAAGTGCCTTATGACACAAATTTGAATGGAAACAAATGTTACATTTGCTCTACAGCTCATCGTTCAGTCATTGTTACATTCGACTGACATTGTAGATCTCCAGGATCCCATTTGAATTTCGTAAACACAATTTTTTATATTTCAAATTTTAAACATCGATTGAGCTAGTATTTAAATCACGTAATACTCCCACAAGACCTTTCTTATTCTTCATTATTATATAATTCTGGCGGTGTAAGTGACGATTTTATTTTCTAAGAAAGGTCAAAGACGAACTTATACACAAAACAATGTAGGGAAAATGAAAAAAATTGAAATGGCTTTAGCCGTTATTATTTGTGACCACCTCGAATAGCCAAGTACTCTCCCGCCTTCCTCTTTCTCATCTCCTTCCTCTCCCGACTACCTTAAACCTCACAATATACAACTATTGGGGATGCCATAGTCTCACTGGCTACATATGGTTGGGTTGGGAGCAGTTTAGACTCACAAATAAATTTAAAAATAAACCATTTTTATGTTAACGTATATTTATTAGTCAAATCATTAAAGTAAGGAAAAGTTTGATGTATGTAATAAACATATAATTACAGAAATGTATCTGCGTGGATGTTTCATTCATTTTATAATTTAATCACTGAAACTGTTTTCGCGAATGGCGCCATCTGGTGCCGCTCCGTCAAACCACCCATGTGACTAATACCCAACATATGAAAAATGTCTCAGGAAACATATGAAAACGTATCCATATTTATGTAAGATATTAAAGTTTCTGGACTGAATTTTCTCACGGCATCACGTATTCCCCTACCCCTACTCGATTCTGCTACCCCATCCATCCCTCGAGTGGGAGACAGAATTTAAATATTAAAACAAGATATCCTTACTCCAGTTATTTTTCCTTTTGTCTTCCTTAAACTACGACATACCTACGTGAGAACTTCCCGAGCTGCTTTATATCCCGTCCCTGTTTTCCTAGGGCATATTAAAAACAGTATATAAAAAATTAAAATAAATAATGGCATGTTATGGTATGCTTTATGATTCACTCCGTAAGTCCACGAGCATCGATAAATAATACACTAGGAAAGCTCTCCGCAAAATTCAGCTTATTTTTTTGCCATTATAATGCAAAATTTCGTCTACACATAGCGACTTGCATGCGCAAACAATTTGTGAAAAAAACATCGTGCACACGTTTGTGCAAACGTTTTAAGTGTATGCTTGCGCATTATTGAGTTTTGCCGTCTTAATGTACGTACGTTGTGCAAATAAGAGAAAAATTTAGTTTGCGCAAATTAACATTTGTACAAGCCGTTTGCGCGGTTTTGCCCTCTTAACGCACATGCTTACTTGTACAAATTAGAGTTTTTTGCAAAGATTGAGCTTGTGTTCGGAGCTTTATTTTTATGTAGAAACTTCACAAACTGACGAAAGCGGTTAAGACTGGGTCCACTCTATCTACATATATAGTTACTAGAAAAGACTTTCGGAGATGGAAATGTTTGACAAACCGCGAATTCGATTTTTACGTTTTATTTTTATATTATTTTAATTTTATTTTATTTTATTTTATTTTTATATTATTTAAATTTCAAGAAGATACTCGCAGTATTGTCCTGTCGTAAGACCACCATTTAGAATTGAAACGTTGTTTAAAATGGCTTTGGCCGTGTTTGGTGACAAGATTTGAATAGCCCGGTACCTTCCCACCTTCCTCTTTCCCATCATCTTCCCCTCCCCACTACATCCAGCCTTACAATATACATTGTTTTTATTATTTTTTTAATTTTATCAAAATAACTAACTAGGTTAATAAAATATTATAGAATTGGAGTTAATGATGTTGATGAGTTTGATGATTTGTTCTATGAATGTGTTTTATGCAGGTTTATCAAGTTTACAAGTCAAGTGGTGGAAATTACAATAAGCCTTAATAATACTGTAAAATCACTTCGGATTTGCTTCGTGCATGTTTAGTATAATATAGGTAATATATAGGTTTATAGAGATCTATTAACCAATCGAGCAATTTTTGGAATATATGACTTGGCTTAGTTAGCGAAAAAGTTTTTAGAGATCGCTTGCCATAATGTGCCAAATTAATAGAACCTAAAAATATGGGATAATCGGTGATGTCTAGGTAGATTCATCGGCTTTATACCGTAGAAATCAGTTTTATATGTTTCCATATTAATATTTTGAGGAATGGTATTAATTCAATAATGTGGAAAATGTGTATATATGTATTTGACAAGGTGACCGGATAAATCATCAAAATGAAAATTCATCACATCTTTAAATAGTTATATAAATTCATGGAAAGTGATGAAACAAAAACTTTATTAACTGAGTTAAGTAGGTTAGGTTAGGTTAGGTTTTATTTATTTTTTTCATCGTTTTTAATGACTTTATATCACTTTTTAAAGGTGTGTTGAATAGTCACTGTGTTGAGTTATCATGGAACCGAACAAATACCTTCGCGGACATTTTTATATGCCTTTTTAAGATATAAAATTTCGTACCACATTATTTTGACGTATCTCATAAGGGTTAGCCAGCGTTAGTAATGGAAGCGCCCGAAAATATTTCATATCAACTATTCTCTACTTTCTATAAAAATAATATAAATTTATTAAATATATAAACTTTCCGGAAAAAATTCTCTTAATGATAGTGAAATTTATATCAAAATCCGTTGCATGGTTTAGAAGAAATAAGCGCACAAAAAGACAGACGCGGATAGCGACATTATTAAATACTATTTATTATTATTAGTTAGATATTTTTCAAAAAATTTAATAATCATTTCATGACTAGGTACTTACATTAATCAAGACTTTGGAGAATGTATTGTGAACTTACCAAGGCCGCAAGATTGATGTTAAAATAATGTAATTTTTGGTAAGGTGGTTACATTTCTTAGCCACTTTATTCAAGAACATCGTATTTATATACATATAAGTTATTGTATTTCTAATAAATGATCCCAGAGTAAGATGAATGGCAGTACTTTCATTTGACAGTAGCCCAATGAACAAAAACAATGTCAGAAAATCTGTTTTTTTTTTGGTTTTCTCCATTCTTTAGAGTTTTAAAAAACGACGTAATCCCACGCTTTTTTACCGAATCTTCAATGGCATGAAAAAATAATATAACGCCGAGATGTTCTCTTAATATTTACATATAGAATGATATTTTGTTAGCGAAACCCACGAATATTGGCACCAAAAATATTACGAAATAAACCTTACGTTGTTATATAGTATGTCGTTAGCTATTCTTTTTCTTTAAATGGAAAAACTTTTTGTGAGGTTTTTTTCTCATGCCGACGAGAAAGCAAATAATGGTTGAATTGAAATATTTATAGGGACAGAAAAGTACTGAAAGCAAACTTTTAAGGAAATTTCAAACTAACGAAGGCTTTTTAGAAATAATCAGATCAATTTACTTCTTTTGCACAATTAACTTACACGACTGAAAAATATCGTTGTGAAATACCGCACAGAAAAAAAACTTGGGCCGGTGAACTCCTGTTCAAAGCTTGAAATTGTATTTATTATATATATAAAGATGGTTGCGCGTGAGGTTTTAAAATTGAATAGCCTTAAAATGTGTACCCTTCACCCCCCCTTTGCCCTTTGTCCCCTTTCCTTGATCCGGGCCAAAGACAAGGAGTATTGTTATCGTTGCATCTTACCCGCGAACATTCGTGTCATCTTGAAAACCCGCATATGTTGAACTCGGCTGTGACTGTTTTTGGAGCACACATCGTCCAGTGCAAGGTTTTACTCGCCGCAGTGAATGTCACTGCTTTTTTTTTTTGTGTTAAGTGAGCGAATGTTAAAAAGGGAATTGCAAGCTGATAAGTGAAAGGAAACCAGCGGCTAAGGAGAACGAGACCAGGGTAAGTCTTTGGCCTTTCCCTCTCATTTTCCTCTTGCAAACACTAATGCAAAATTCAATTCGTTTTGTTTGTCTTAGTCTTTATCGCACTTTACCGCACCACCGCATTCAACCCCCCGCACAATTGCGAATGAAAAATTTGCGCACAATATATATATAAAGTTAGAGGTTTTGTAAATACATGGTTAGCTTGATGATCTCTTTTGCAAAGTAGTAAATTTCTTGGTTTCTAACTGAGAAGTAGCAGGTTCTTGAAATTCGGCATGTTACAAGAATTGTATTTTTGATTTAAATTTCTATTGGCTTGTTTATACTATTTATTTTTTTGGTCACTGTCTGCTTAACCAGATAATTCCTAACCTATTTGATGCCATTTCTTTTTATCCTCAATTCCGTCTCGCAATCTACCAAAAATTGGAAACGCTGTCGACCCACTAGCTCCAATCAGTTGGAGCTCTGATACATACATAAAAACAAAATATTTTACTAACATTGAATTTTTCTGCCATGAAAAATTTAAATCATAAAAATGTTAGAATGTATTGCAAATATCGCATATGCAGATTTTTCTTAGCAGCGGGGCTAAAAAAAAATTTTCAAACTTTGTTAAAATTTTCCCAAACAAGTTTCCAATACAAAAGATTTTTTTTAAATTTTCATTATTTTCAAATATATTTTCCTTATCCTCAGTGAATTAAATTGGATAATGAAACCTGAAATCACTGACGAAACTTTTGATGTAGGGAGTCTTGCCTCAATTAGTTCCTCGAATACGTGAAATTATTATAACTTGTATCAGACATTACATACGTAGGGTTGGTTAAAATTTAAATCAAACCTTTTGGGCTGAGATGGGGTGGAATCAAGAGGTTAGCAAAATAACGCATATTTTTTTACAAGCTTTTGAAATAGTCTAAGAATTCTAAAAAACGTTATGTGGGGAACTATAGACAAAACAAATGTTAAAGATCAGTTGAATATAAGTTGAGAGGTTAATTTATTTTAAAATAGTAAGAGCAATACCTGAATCCTACTTGACCAGGTATATCTTATATTTTATATAAGTTTATTATTACAAGTTTACAAGAACCAGTTTTTACAGAAAATTCATGTTACATTTAGAAAATAACGTAAATAAAAAGAAAAACGTAAAGTGAAGACATAAAAACTACTTAATGAAAATAAGAAAATAACTTGGATATCTTAGATATCTTACACACAGCAGGGGGAGAGGATACGTAATTAAATATTTCTTTTAATTTTCTCCAATATGCATTTAGTGTGGCGCCCATTTTAATGCGCAATAAAATACACCTCAGCGCATATAATGTGTCTGCTTCTTAAGACCTCCCGAATTCCGAATTTCCACCGATTTATAAAATAATATTCCCCTGTAACACTAAAGTTTTTAGATCTTAAAAAATATGTTATTTTTGAAGATAACATCTGTAAATTGACCGAACCGAAAAAGTAATTAGACAATATTCGCTTGATAGAAATAAAAATGGAAACGTACTCCGAAAATTATTATAAACAATTTTTTTTCCGTTATTTAAAATGTTATCGCTCCCTCTAAAATTCGTATTTAGATATCTCCCTTTCTAACCATTTTTTCTTCCATTTGAACGTGGAGGCTTTGAGCGGAATATACCAAAATTCAAGTGTTATCTTGATATCCGTTTCTTGTTCGTACATTTGGCATATATTATTTTAATCAAATATCTAATGTAGGAAATAAAATGTTTTTTGTGTTTTTATTATTATCTATATATTAGGCCAGTTTCTTACAAAGAAAGTCAATGAGCTAAATTTGTATAAAAAGTTTGACAACCTTCGGGTCTTCTAACTCCTTAACTAGGTTTACGTAGAACTACAGCATTAACCAACATGCTTTAATATTTTAATGGCCTAAAACATATTGTTGATTGATTAGTTGTCACGTCTTGCCTAGTTATGGACACTCTAAGGGCTGTCCGAAAAGTTGACTCAGGAAGAGGGAGGACGCGCAACATGGCTTATTATCCCCAATAGCCTATATACCACAATCATAAATACTTCGTATGCTCATTCCACACTATCAGGATCATCATTTGGGTAACAAATTAAAACCTAAACGACATTTAAACAAAGTAAGTAATATATTTTTCGCCTAAACTATACAATAAAACCCGACGATAAAAGTCAAATAAAAAGTTTTAAATCATTCTGAAACCGCCACTAAGCAATGAATATCCAATAAAGGTCACGCAATAACCAGTGAACTCACCCAAGTCTTTCGAATTTCATAGAATTGCATTATTTTTACCTCTTTTGTAAGTAATCTATTTGTATTTTTTTTAAAGGTAGGTACTTATAAAAAACAAAAAACACTATTGGCTCTACAACCCCTGGTGGGTCTTTGCCTCCACAAGAGTCTTCCTCCACTCATCTCGGTCCCGCGCCAGCTCTCTCCAGTTTCGAAGCTCCAAGGCAGACAAATCTTTGAGGACGTTGTCGCTCCATCTTAACCTTGGCCTTTCCAGGCTCCTTCTCCCTATCGGTCTTGAGCTCAGCAGGGACTTTGGTTCTTGATGCTCAGTCATTCTCTCCACATGACCTAGCCACCGAAGTCTTCCCAGTTATATGAACTTTGTGACGTTTAGCTCCTTAAACAGAGTAAAGAGCTCATTGTTATAACGTCTGCGCCAAAATCCATTTTCTAGAACCGGTCCGAAGATGCGCCTCAAAATTTTCCTTTCAAAAACGTCCAGTGCTCGTTCATTCTTCTTAGTTAGAACCCACGTATCGGCTGCGTACGTAAGCACTGGTCTAATTAGTGTTTTGTACACTAATACCTTGGTGGTTCTGGAAAGCAGTCTGGATTTTATTTGTTTTTGTAGGCGGAAATAGCAGCGGTTTGCATTCACGATGCGCTTCTGGATCTCCTCTGTAGTGTTGTTATTGTTTGTTATCAGGGAGCCCAGGTATGTGAATTATCAGGATTAATTAATTAATTAATTATTATAAGGTAGGTACTTATATGGTGTATAAAAAGAAGATTTTCAAGAAATCGGTGCAGCGCACTGTCAAACTGATATTTTCTGAAAATCTTCATACAAAACAGAATTTTCGAAAGAAAAACGTTTCAGATAAAACAACGTCAATAGAGTTGAATTTTTCAAACTTAGCACTCTATCACACTCAACATTTTCGATCCACCACTGATATGTATAACATGGACTAAGTGTATTTATCAATTTTATTAAAAAATTCTATCAGCTTCGCTTAGTGACTATTGAGGCAGGATATGTTCAACTTAAATGTAGTATATTATTTTTTAAAGAAATACAAACATTTCCGGGTTACGAATAGTTTGACAATATTTGAAAATCTCCTACTACCACCACAGTAAGCACTGTGATGTTGCTTGTGTCGTGGTGGAGAACTTAGCCAGCCAAACCGTGAAGTTGAACGTATGACGCCTGGGTGGGACAGTTTTCTATTACTAAATCATAAAATTGTATTTTAACATTTATGAAAACCTGAACACATCATAAATTTCAATATCTATCTAGCCAGTAAGATATCTTGAAAAGTGTGTATGTTTTTTATTCGTTTTTAATAATAAACAAATCAATAAATAAACATGTTCACGACATCATAGAAAACTTTTAACCGCGGTCTTCAAAACAATCACATTTAATTTTCAAACCTATGTTAGTACTTTCAACAGACGACAAGTAAATAAATTTATACTTTTCCTTATACCAATAAAATACTATCTTCAATTTATATTTCTCTTTTAAAAAATCAGCTTTTCTCTTATTCAAATAATAATGTATTCTCTCTTTCCCTTTATTCCACTCAAAAAAGCTACCTACTGTTTGTCGTGAATAAATAAAAACGTGTTTTGTTGTGAAACCGAATGAATTTTCGTTTCCCAAAACTTTTAGATAACATTTTTATCTTACCCACGAACACTACAGTAATAATTAATCATACTGTGACTTGAGAGGCTGGAAAAACCATAACTGTGTAGTGACAATTTGTCATTTATCACGGGCCGTGACTCTTGCTCCTAGAACTTGTCACATCTATAAGATACAAACACCGCAAGATTGGTCATTGCTTTACTCAAATTGGTCAAAAGTTGGAAAAAGCGGGACAGCACTTAATATTAAAAGATCTCTGGTTTCGAAGCAGTATAATTTGTAAGCAATTCAATTTAATTCGTACATAACTCTTGGAAAGAAAATTATGGAGTCTATACCCATGATTTACCTTTAGCAGTAATAACAACAATTAGAAAAAATTTCTTTGTGGTCTATTTATTTATGTATTTGTGGTATTTTAAATAGGTACGTATTATCTATGTCCTAATACAGTCCTTATTAATCAACGTATATTAAAAAATAGTAAGTGTGCAATGTGCATGCCGCTAAAAATCTGAAATGATTGCGGGTACAATCAAGGGAGTTATATGGTGGGGTGGCCCTCTATCCCCCATCCATGAAAAAGCTGTTCCCGTTTTTACCTGAAGGTCGTGCTTTTGAAGATATAAGGGCTTGAAGTTTTGGACTCTAAAAATTTATTGAGCAGTCCAGAATATTTAAGAGCATTACGCAACATTCCAGAACATCCCGGAACATTCTGGAATGCTTGGTAATAGTCTGGAACGTTTGGGAACATCTTAATACCATAATAATACTTCGCGTATTACAATGGTGTCTCGATAGTCGACCTAACTTGAAGCTGGCTAAATGGAATCTGCAACAGTAAGTTTGTCTGGGAGCATTCCCACTGGCCCTGGCGACTACTGGCCACTTTCTGCCATCTTGCGGACTTCCACGCAAGCTCTATACACTGCCTTCTATGAGTGCATCTGTGAATCTCTTTCTTCCCAACGAGATCTTTAATAGAACCTTCACAGAACTTGAAAATCATCTTTGAAATTTGATGAATTGTTCAAATTCTGTGAAACAACCGTCCTGAGCTTACTTACATTAGCATTGCTTACCATAAGTGAGTTTTTGTTACTTCAGAAAACTTATTTACAGTTATGCTGTTTTACTGTTCACGAAATCATAAAATTATTGCTATTTTTAACATTAGAAACATAGCATCTCACTTAGGTCATTTTGGTCCAGTTTTCATCAATTTAATTTAAGTTGGGGGAGCATCTAGTGTATCCCAAACTAATGGAGAAGATCGAGATGATTAATCCCAGAAAGCATCTGAAGAAGCGATACATGGGGAAGTTCTGTGATGTGGGTCACTCTATCACGTTAGTCGAGTTTATCCGCCTGGGATGGACACTGAATACTGGACACCCTGACGCCCGAAACTATAAGTAAATACTTGAAAGTTATATTCAGTTTCAATAGAATTCTGTCATTAATATGATATCATATTAAAATTTAATTATCGAAGACAATATAAGCGATTCTTAAAAAAACATTGAAATAGAAAATCGTATCAGAAAAAGATACGGTCACATCTAGGACTGGAACCCAGGAACCTTGCCTTCCGGGGCACTGCTCTATCAGCTGAGCTAATAGGATCCTATCTCTTTCGGTCATATTTAACTGTGTCATATTTCGAATAAGAACTACCAACATCGTATTAATTTTCTCACCTCACATTGTTACAGCTCCTATCTTTCTTTCGACTCGAACTAAATGCAATCTAGACAGTGTCTTAGATAAATATACGTTATTTTTATTTTTATTTGAGACATCTATTGACTTTTTCTGCAAGTCTGATTAATAAACGTAATTTTGAAACAGAAAAATTATAAAAAACTTACGGTCACACCTAAGAAATGAACTTAGGACCCTTGCTTTACCGGGGCATCGCTCTACCAACTGAGTTAATGGGACTATATCTCTTTCAGTCATATTTAACTGTATCGTACTTCTTTTTTTTTAATTATTCTATCAACCTTAAAGAAATGATGCAAAAATGTGTTTAACCAAGTATTTATGTACCCTTTTTTATGTGAAAACGTGCGACATTTTCAACTCCTTCCAACCATCTGAAACAAGGGAGACCATGTCATCCCCAATTGGGGTATGTTGTAAAGCTGAAGGTGAGGAATTACCTGGCTATTCAGATCTGGTCACCAAGCACAGCCAAAGCATGATCATACAACGATATTGCTAAAACAAATGCTTGCATAGATATTTTCTTAAATAATCTAACTTGTTTCATGAGATATCTCCACGATTGCTCTACCTAAAAAAAAATAATAAAAAACAAATATTGTTTGTTGATTTTTGATGGTTTGATATTTTCTATTATGTACTTAATTTAAACATATTTTTAAAATTATTATGTCTTCTTATTTCTGTAATTTTAAGCTTTGTATAAAAAAATAATTATATTGTTTTGATAGTGAATGTGCAAATGTGATTGCTGCAGACACATTAGTCTAGGGACATTTATATTTGTATGTAAATTTATTTTATACTCTACAAAAATGTACTTTAAATGTCCTGTTTGTGTCTCAAATAAAAAATTAAATAAAGCCATTTTAAGCCAGAGTGGAAGATACTACCAGTATCGCCCTGGTGTAAGACCACCATTCAGAATTGAAACGTTGCTCCAAATGGCTTTAGCCGTGTTTAGTGACTAGATCTGAATAGCCAGGTACTTCCCCACCTTCCTCTTTCCCTTCCCCACTTACCTTCAGCCTCACAACATCACCCAATTGGGGATGCCATAGTCTCACTGACTCCAGACGGGAGCAGTTGGGACTCTTGTGAGGTATTCACTTTAAAAAAAAGCAACATTTCAATTCTTTTTTTAATGAGTAAATTTTGAAATAACACAAATTAATCAAGTAAATTTTATTTACTTGATTTATTTTCTGTTAGAAAAAATTGCCCCTTTAATAACGCCTGCTCGCGTCGCCTTTAGAGTTACATCCCAGTTTTCAAGTAGTTTGTGGGCTACGCTAGGTTTGTATAGACTGGGTTGTGATTTAATTCTAATACCTTTTCCCATGTTCTAACCTAACCTAACCTAAAGCTTGCTAGTCGAGAGCCTTACCCCTCGACCACGAAGGCCGTTCATACTCATAAATAAATAATAAAATAATTCCTTTTTTCCTTTTCATACTATACTCCCGATGCTACACACTTCGTGTAATCTTCATCAAATATTATTAGTTTTACCCTGGTCACAATGGATTTAATCTTGCGGGAAGAGAGTGGGAAGCTTACACAAACTGTTTCCTGACTTTTAAGGACCACATAAATGATACAGCACCATTATCGTATGTGATATTAATTCCAGTAGGCTGTTAACATTTGACCTTCCCTAGTTGGTTTCTAATAAAAACAGATGGAGAGTTGTACCGTTCGGTTCATGATATGCAAATAAATCAATTCATTACCGGTTCAGAACTTGGCTAAAAACCATATCAAAGTTGGATGGTAAATTTTACAGTTTAGGCGTAGCACTTCATTGTAAACTCTCCGTCTCTCTCATAAGCGATGTATGTAAAAAGAAAGAGAACTAACAATGGAAATCTCAGTAGCAGAACCACGATGAATGAATAATGTATAGATTCAACTTTCCCGCACCGAAAATGGCTTCAATACTAAATTCATGACGTCATTCTACATACGTCTCTTACAACGCGATATGTGGAGTAGGTAAGGTCCTGTTTATGAGGTCCTTACTTACATTTTAACAAGGCACTGTAAACCTATACTTTAGTGTTGTGTTAAGTTAGGTTTGTCATGATCTGCCCTTTCTACTTCAAACTTCTCCTTCTTCTCTTCTTTCTGCGATAAATTTTCTGTAAGTCCCATAGGTAACTTTTCCATAAGGCTTTGGTTATGTATATATCCGGGGTAGGAAGGTCCTCCCTGCCGCCTTTCAATCCCTTGCCTCTCTCTTTATTACACACCCCTTCAAGTGTGTACATCCTAGTTTGTCCACGTGACGTACGACCTTGAACGTACTCATTTCACGTGACGGTTCAGTATAAAAAGGCTTCACCGAACGTTGTGTTGGTTTTTTGTTTCTCGGTTTAGAATCCTAGTTATGTATGTATGTGTGGTATCCCTCGGTTCTTTTGAGATAGAGTGAGTTGAATCCATTACCGCTGTGTTTTAAAACCATTTCATAAACCTTATCTTCTAAGTCGCCTGCTCCCCCAACTAGCTACGCAATTCTATCTATCGTAGGGTTATGTGAGTATAATAAAGTGTTAGATTTTATATATGTGATATGCATACGATAAATTTATGGTGTTAGTTGTCGGCGCCATCCATGTATATATTTTGGGAGGGGAAGGAGAGGAAAGGAAATGAATTTTTTTCAAGTTAAGACTGGCTCCTCCGCTTACCAAACAAAACTGATGGATGATAATTCGAACAAGGCAATCGATATCTGCGTGTCTGGATATCACAACCGGCCGGGTCTCCCCTTGTTCCAAATCGGCAACCTTCACGCCAGAATAAAGAAAACCAGGTCTCTTCACCAATTTCAGAATTGCCCCAATCTCAAACACCTCCAGGATAAACTACTTTACTGAGTGTAGAAGGGGAAAACCATAACATCCCTTTATCACGAATCTAGTCGCGAAAATGTGACACGTAAGGTCCTAAGTTACGTGCCACCTCTAGAAAACGTTGTAACTCCCACGTCGTCGGGGATTTACATCCCTTTCTAGGTCAATACATAGGTAACACACGACGATCTTGTCGACATTTTGCCTGCTTATTAACGATAGGTTGTGTGCCTACCCATTCAGCCAATTATCATGTGAGATATATGTAAGGTCTACTCGAAATGCCAAATTTGGGATGAGGACTGTCTGTATTTTAAAATTCGGTTCTAGTAATTATTTTATGAGGTTACTAGCATCCTCGTGTATTAGGTATGGGTAACTCCTACTGAATACCTATCCTCTCAGGTAAGGTATAAACGGATAATTGGTTTGATGTTTTGCATTTAATTTAAAGAGGCTGCCTAACTCTCGAAAGATACCTGTTGAGAAAAGTTGTTCGGTTGGTAGTTTTATTTCGGAGATTACCATCTCCCTCTTTTGACTTTAGATTTGTTTTTGTGCATCCCAACTCGTAACTTAGAAAGTCAAACAATAGATGAAAAGTATTAAATTAGAAAGTCAAATAACAGAAGAAAAGTTTTCATTTTGTTCCGTCTGGTTGCATCCGATCGCTTTCAATTTGGGACGGCATACGCTAGCAAAACTTTCCCCTTTGACTGACTGTACCTGCGTCTTGTCCTATATATGAAAAGGTCGTTGACTCGTCTCTCGCTCACAGCTGATTGACAATGCGTCTAGCATATCCCTTCTTATGGGAAGATTATTTGGGTTGCAGGCGTTGCAAACTCGGTTCCTGTACCTCGGTTGTATCCTATTATTAAAAGGGTCCTCTGAAATTTAATAAATAATATAAAAAAACTCACCCTGTTAGTCACCTCCAAATCCTCGTGTGAAACTTACCTGGTTACACTATATAGCTAAATCACTTTTATTTTCGACCTCCTCCCTACGCTTATAAAAGGGTAATTAAATATTCCTGTAAATAAAATTGTACCTCCCTAATCTGTTAGGATTCGAACCCACAGTTAATAATCTATTTGATTCTCTGGTTTTCGGTCTCCGTGGATAGAATGCCATCTCGCCAAATCAATAACTTAGCCCGATTAAACACTTCCTGCCTTTAAGTACATTCACTCTATTTTAAAAACGCAATCATTATTTTTATTATTTTCATGTTTTTAAGACAAGCAATCTAGTTCGAACTGTATACGAAATCACGTTTAAATCAACACAACTTTATAACACAATCGCGATTGCACAACACCTGGCGCCCCTGAGGTGGGTTTTTACAAAACGGCGCTCTACAAATTATCCATTTATTATTATTGTCATTATTATTAATTGTTTTCCCACTGAGTCGAACCACTTTCACTTCACACAAACACCGGATCAATAATCTTTCACTTTAATTCAATATTCCGCAATATTCTCTAATACCATTTGAATTCAATAATTAACTGTAACTTCAAACAACACTTCTGATTTGTATCCCTTTCTCGGGGCTGTCAATGCACCCAAGTTCAAAACTCGACTGCCCGTCCCTGCGCCCTGTCCCGTGTGAATGTGTTTACTCCAGGCCTGTCTGTCCATAAATCTCCCGTCGTTGTCTAAACAAAAATTTTTTTTGAGCACGTTCGTTTCGTTTATTTTATGTGAGTGTCCAAAACATCACAGGTTGTATCAAACTCAATCACAATTGATGACTGTCGAATCGACGACCTGCATCATTTTGTTTTTTGATATTTTAACGGGCTTCCTTAGACACCATGTCTATATTATAGCCTGTTCCTGTTTTGAACAAATTGTTATAGGCAAGCATAAGAAAACAGCAAGTTATGCTAGGCAGCTAATCACACTTTGATCAAAAGTTCTGAAACCAAAATAGTTTTCGTTTTTTTTCAACACTTGTTTCATTTTCACATAAAATGTACGCAGGAAATCATTAGAATACCCTCACAGAGGCTACATTCATGCATGAAAAAAAATGAGAATTACTAATTTTTTAAGAAACTCTTCAAACTATCGGTAATCCGGTAAAAAAACGAGATTGCAGGCCCTTAAAAATGAATGAAAAGGTTTCCTGTTAAACGTTTAGTAAAATATCAACAAAAAATTATAAGCAATAATTAGTCGCTTGAAATATTGAAATTGAAAATATCTCCCGAGTACAAATAAATGCCGCCAACGGGAATTGAACCCATACCTTCTGATATCAGAAGGTACTACCCATCTCCTTTAATATTTTGTCTCCCTCTATTCAATCCTCTCTATTTTATTTCTATCTATTTCTGTCACCAATAAGGTTCGATCTTTTCTATTTGTATCTCTTTCACTCATTGTTTTATTTTTTTATATTATAAAAATATTTATATTTGACTATGTATGTAATAATTATCTTTAGTTAATATAATAAGCCCTGACGAAGCTTTAGATAAGCGAAACCCGGTTGGCTGTCATTATTAATTCAAATAAAAATTGGCGCATTACAAAGTGTTTTTTTTTTAAATTTAATAAATATAAAAGTTTACCGTTTTCAAAGCATTCAGTTTTAACAAATTTATGTTGTATCTAATAAAAAAATGTTCACACGTGAATGATCTATCCATGTCAGGACTTACATGATCCGTCATATCCACCGTTGACTCATAAAAGGAAATTCCCAGTTTACGTTAATATCCACAATTCCACATGGCATAAGGAATAGATATTTCGCCTTGCCGTGAGATGCACCTAGAAAATGGCTTCTTGCAGCTTAACTCCTTCTGCCTTAACGTGGCAGAAGGCTTATCTTTATTTCTGTAAATTGAAAAATGTGTTTGTACTTAGTGGACATCGAGGTGAAGGTACATAATTTACTTCTAATGTGCATTTTGATAAACACAATCAAATATGCTAATTTCGGAAGGGTCTGTCAGTGATTGTATCAATGAATCAATGAACTCGATTTTATTTTCAATGTTGGAAGTAATTTCATATCTCAAGAATTCATAGTTATAGCGATAAAGCACCTACCAACCTACAATAAGGGTTAGTAGGTACTTTATCGCTATAACTATGAATAAAGTACCCACCAACCTACAACATATAACTTTTTTATATTGATATTGTCCTTTTCATGTATCAAGAATTCAATAACTTAAATAACCGACCAAGAAACAATATTGGTAAAAAAAAAATTTCCGTGAGTATTTATTTTTATTATGATCAATTCAGCAACTGTCCGTATTCCGATGTTTTTTTTAAACTGACTTTATGCTTCACAGAATTGCCCAGTAAAAAAAATCTTTTAATTATAATATCCCGCGATTTTGTACGGCTATAAACTCAAATCACCTTTTGAGTGGAAAGCGTTTGATAGTTATTCATGAATGTTTAGGATTTGTTTTGTCTCTGAGGTGCACTTTTCACTGCAAGAATATGTTTATTTTGCCTTTCATGGGTTCAAACTGCTGAGTAAAAATCGCACAAAAAAGCACACGCTATGTCCCTTGCGATGATAAAGGATCATATGACTTATGCATTCGTACAGCGACTTAAATAATTCTGTATTAGTCTCTATTCATGATGGTCTCTTCCATCCCAGCGGATTTAAACATGCTTTTTTACGAGAATGTTTTATTTTACATCGATGTCAATGTGAACACGAAATAGACACGTATAAACCTTTATTCTTCCTAGGTAAAAACTGTTTCATTGGTTGCAATATCTTAAAGCGATGTACTACGTTGTGAAATATTTTAAATTGAGCCGCTATCAATAACAACCCTTACGTAGATGTCGATAAGGTTTAAATTCCCGCTAACACCATCCGCCTGTTCTGATTTATGCAAAAAAAAAATGGCCAAAAAGTGCCTTTTATTCTATTTTGTGGATGTTCAGGCATAAATATTTATTTTTTTTCGATCATTTTATAAATAACTTAATTTGCCACATTATACAATAAAATCATAATCGAAAATAGGTTCGTAAGTAGGAGATTTTGAACTTTAAAGCAGTTTTCACAGGCCTTTACATTATTTTTTTCTGGGCTTATAAAAAGACTTATCTAAAAAATATTCGATCATTTCAAAAGTCAAGATGTATTATACTCGCAGTATTTAATCAAAGCATCTGAAACATTTCTAGGCGACCAAATTTTCAAACCATAAACATATGATTTTGCATTACTACGTATGGCATCGCCTTAAACTCACACATTAGATTCAAGAATTTTAATCTTGAAATACTCGGTTAGTTACAACCTTTGCCCAAATTGTGATCAGCCTTTAAGCCATAAGTATCATTGATATATTTAAAAGGTTTCGAGACGGGCTTATAGTTGGAGTTTAATGCAGACCGTTTAAATGTCAAAAATTCAAAACGGCACTATTCAACAATTTTAACTTTTCATCCATTTTTTATTTTAGTTCCCTTCACAAAATTGGTTCGTTGGTTTTATTAACAGTTCTTTCTCAGTAGTGTTATTACGTAAGTTGAAGTCAAGAAAAAAAATAATAGGATAATTATTTAACCAAAAGTTCGTCAATAAATGCCCATAAATCAGGAAAATGTGGTCAAACCCATTGTAATGTTGGCGGGCATGTATTGCAAGCGTTCTATATTCAAATGGACAGGAATTCATTATTCTTTGGTTCGCCGCGCTGTTCAAGAAACATCCGGCCAATTTTACCGAGCTCACAAACTGTGGGGGGTGGGGAGGATTTGATAAATATGCGAATGCCTTACATAAGGTCTTGAATTGCACCCTGGGAAATACAACAATTAATGGGTGAACTTCACATCACATCCCGTGAATAGTTAAACATACTTAAACATAACCAACAAAACCAAAATACATAAAATGTAATCATATATTATTTAATGACATATAATAATAATAATTGGATGACTTGTATAGAGCCGTTTTTGTGCAAAATCTCCTCAAGGGCGCTGTACAAACTTATAATACCTACATTTTTACAGTGATCTATGTTATTACTTAACTATTTATGGAGATAATATACAATACAATACTCACCTGGTAGGTCACTTGAGATTAACACTTAATTAACATTATCTAATTATTTATTAACGAAATTTAGATACAGGATTTAGGACATAATTGGAAAATTGAATATAACTGGACTTACTCTTTATTTATTTATTTATTTACACATATACGGCACAACACGTGCCATTAACATAATTGACATACTTATAATAGTACAATAACATGAAGAATAACAGTATAAATGTTAGTAAAATTTAAGAAAATAGGTAAAAAGTAAGGTAATAAGTAGTGTATAAAAACTATAATGTATAAAAGTAAATTGTAAAGTGAATAGTTTAAAATATAAAGTAGTAAAGTACAAACCATAATTTATTAGGAAAAAGTAAAAATAAAAATAAAAATTTAAAGATTGAAATAAAACAATAAAATGTACCAATAAGATACCTATCTCAAGGTACCGACAATGATTTAAATATAAAAAGTAATAAATCCTGGATTATGTTAACCGATATGATAAATTTTACAAGTACTTATGATTTCAAGTGCATTAATAGTTTTAGAAGTACTGGTAGGCATATTATGTTTACATGATGTATTTACGTGGTACTAGCAAACAAATTTAGTTTAACGCATCTTTTGTATGAAGACAGATTACCGGCAGCGTGATCAATATTAGCATATTCATTGCCTAAAATATGCAAGCGATTTATGGTTGAGTTTTGTTCTGCGTTCGTCATAGTATTGTCACAGTGGAAAGGTGTTTTGAGTCGAGTCGGTCTACTAGGTACATGGTAATTTATTAATGAGACCAATTCAGGGGAGTCAAACCAGTTATTGTTTATTTTAAATAAAAAAATAAGATCATTGAGTATTCTTCTATCTTTTAACGATAAGAGTCTCATTTTTTGTAATAAAGATTCATAGTTTATGTCAACCGCGGGAATACCTAATTTGAAATTAATTGATCTGAGAAATTTGCGTTGGATTCTTTCAATGGAGTTTGCATGGCTTTTGTAGAAAGGGTTCCATATGGGGGAATTGTATTCTAAATGACTCCTAACCAGAGTTGTATATAGTATTTTAAATGTTTGGATATTTTTAAAATCTTTACAAATTCTTACAATGAAGCCCAGAATTTTCATTGCTTTACCCGTTATTATATCAATGTGATTAGTAAATAGTAGTTTAGAGTTGAAGGTTATTCCAAGGTCCCTTATTACAGGTACTGACAGTAAACTGTGATTGTTAAAAGAGTAACTATATTTGATAGGGTTTTTAATTCTAAAGAAACTCATGATTTGACATTTTTTTATGTTAAGTGTAAGTTTGTTAATGGTACACCATTCTACGAATTTTATAAAATTGGATTGGAGGGACAAGCAGTCGTATATATTTTTTATGATTTTATATATTTTCATGTCATCAGCAAATAATAATATGTTAACATCAGTGAATATGGAAGTGACATCGTTTATGAATAGTATAAACAATATTGGACCAAGGTGCGAACCCTGAGGCACACCACTAGTGGCTTCAAATTCGTAAGATAAGTGTTCTTTAATACAGACAGTTAGTACACGTTTTGATAAATAATTCTTGATCCAACATAATAAATTACCACTTATTCCTAATTTAGACAATTTATTTATAAGAATTTTAATACAAACCTTATCAAAGGCTTTATTGAAATCCGTGTAAATTGAATCAACTTGTTCTCTATTAGCAAGAGCACCAGAGATAAAATGTTCATACAGTGTAAGGTTAGTTAAGGTAGATCGTCCAGAGATAAAACCATGTTGAAATGATGAGATATTAAATTTTATGCAAGAACATATTTTTTGGAGAATTAACTTTTCAAAAATTTTTGGTATTGACGATTGTATACATATTGGTCTGTAATTTTCAACTAAAGACTTGTCTCCGCTTTTAAATATAGGAGTGAGAAAGCTATTTTTCCATTTTTGTGGGAACTTGCCTGTTAAAAGTGATTGATTAAATAGTAGGTACAGAGGGTAAGAGACACTACTCCCACAGTTTTTTAGAAATACGGGGGGAATTTTATCTGGCCCTGAGCACGATTTAGGTTCCAGTAGTTTGATACATGCTGCAATTTCTTTAATCTCAATATGTATCTGAGATAGTTGTAAATTTATATCGGACTCAAAGTTTGGAATGTCTTCATCAGGGATATCTGTTTCATATACATCCTTAAAAAAATCTGCAAACAAATTGACAATATCTTTGATTTTACAGGAAGTTTTCAGTTTATAGTGCATAGTTTCAGGTATGCCAAGGTTGTTGTTATTTTAGGAATTGTATATTTAATTTAAGGGTACGACAGCTTAAAAAGATAAGTTTTTAGTTTAGACATATTTATACATTATGTAGTATCTCTTGTTATAATAATATGTTGTATTTCAAATATCTGTTGATAATATAAATATACTATTTCACTGTTTAATACAAAATTTAAAAGTATAATGTATTATAATAATTCTCTCAAAGGGCCCTCCACACAACATCCCAAAAGATGACATAGCCCCTGAGGGAAATTATTTTCTTCAGAGCCCCCTTTGTGTGGTTAATATGAAAATAATGGTAACCGGATAAATCATCACAATGATAATTCATCACATCTTTAAAAAGTTATATAAAGTCATGAAAAGTGATGACAAAAACTTTATTAAATGGGTTATGTAGGTTAGGTTAGGTTAAAAAAAAAAAATTTATCGTTTCTAATGACTTTATATCACTTTTTAAAAGTGTGTTGAGTTGTCACTGTGTTGAGTTATCATGGAACCAAATATAATATAAAATTTTTTGATGCATAGGTAAGTAAGTAATGTGAAATTTTCCTGCGTATTGCGTAACAATATACATTTTTAATGATATGTAATTTTCAAAATTGGAAGTCCTTATCATATCAGATGAGCAATGAAATAGGTACCAACATATTTTTTTATTAATTAATAATAATTCTTTATTCTGACTTTGTATTTGTTATGTTTAAAACGAATTTAGAATGGACAGATTTTTAAATGTATTAATAGCGTAAATATACGTTTCATATTAAAGTCAGGCCATGTCAAGAGAATAATAGAAGAGTATGTATCAGACGATGTATGAATGCGAATGAGGCAAGGAGTGTGTGCCAAGACCGAGTTGTTCGGCGGTCTGTCCTCTCTGCCTTACCCTGCGGAGAAACGGCATGATGTTCAGTTAGTTAGTTAGCGAAGCAAAGTTCAGGATCTTTGCCATTCATGAGAAGAAATTTATCAATCGAATGTTTTAAAAATTACGGCATTTTGACATCGCGGATGTGTTTGCCCACCACTTTTTCCTTCCTAGAACTTTCTCTCCCTCCTTTCTCTAATAATAACCTCTATACAGCATCCCCAAAGATAAAACAGACCCTGAGGGTTTTTTTTTCCTCGGGGCCTCCTTTGTGGAGCTAATGTAAAAAATATCGTCTCTCGTAGGCCTTCTGTTCTCATGGCTAATTTATATTCTATATGGTTTCTGGAACAAAGTTTCTACCATGCATAGAGAATATATATTTATAGTAGGGGAGAGAAACTTACTAAATATCATGTTATATTATATTATCATGGGAAATACTTGTCAGCTGCTTTATGGTAGGATGCGTATGCTTGAGAAATTTTATCAAATGGGCTAACTTGCCAACAATGTAAATACGACAAGTGACTTCATTTCATTAATGATACCTGTTTGTATAGTCTACCTCCAATCAGTGGCGGTTCGTGACTTTGAGTGCTATGTTAAAAAATTCGACATTATTGTTGTTGTAAACGGATTTCATTAAAATTATTATTCCACTAAGAAAATATTTAAAAATATGTTAATATCCCGAATACACTCACACCCACAATTCAAAATCGGGTAAAATTCGGTTTAGGGGAGTCACTCGAATAACCGAAATTGAACTTGATTTAGACTAATTTAGGGCTGGGAAATCCGAATCTGTAAGAATTAGGTGGGGGTCGGCACTATTAACTGAAATATAGGGTCTTGAAATTTCGTGCTACAGACGTATTCTTACAGATTCGGATTCCCCAGCCCTAAATTAGTCTAAATCAAGTTCAATTTCAGTTATTCGAGTGACTCCCCTAAGCCGAATTTATTCCTCAAAATCTTTTGAGTCAATTGTTCCCAAGATATTTTTAAATACAAAAGAAGATAAAACATCACAACCATCCATTTACTTTCTTCGGTTAAGGTTCATTCAGGTCAAGGATTTTTTGGTTTACAATATTGTTTATTCATCCTTATCAAGGTGCCCTTAGCCATTTCGGTAACAACCCTCATTTCTTTAAAATTGAAGATGTATTGTGTTATTTCCATTAAAAAATCACAAAGGAAATAAAACAACATGGGAAATGCGTGTTTTCATTATTTTAAGATACCATAATTGACCTCTGAGCGTGGCGAAGTCCTTTTACTCGACCGTTTGGCATTTCATCTGTCTGCAAGTTTGTTTTTGTGTTACGTTTCCATTTTTGACAAGGTGGCTAACCTTGACCTGGTTCAGTAAAGATTATTTTTTCAAACGTGAAATCTTCGCTTCGTTCCTTTAAAAAAGAATTCAATTGAGTGACGTTTTTGTAAAATTTTATAATTCCTTATTTAAAATTAAAAAAATACTTTGGTAGATAAAATATAACATTCATTATTTACTTGGGTAGATATTAAAGTACCTACTTACCAATCTTATGATATCAGATAGAATTTTGGCTTTGATTTATAAAATAGGCAACATACTATTTGGACGTGAGGTCGACTGTTCACAGAACTTCTGGTTTATGTTGAGATAAAACTTGGAATTATTTAAGTTTTAAAATACCCTGTAGAAACACATGACTTACAATCATTAGACTTTAGACTTAATAGTCGTAAAGATCTTGTTTCAAAAAATACTCTTCTTTGAAGAAACGTGAAAATCACATATTACAACAAAAAAGTAGTAATTTTAAAAAAAAGGAAAAACGTCTTCATAACATATATGTATGTATTTGATTTAATTAAACACGGCTCAAAGTCGATGTAACTATACCGACGCTGAACGGCGTATAAGAATTCAATAAGTATGACAAGCATAGTAGTAAGCATATTAAGCCTCCGAATTCTGAATTTCTAACGATTTATAACATTTTTCTCTTAAACATTTAAGTTTTAACTTCCTTAAAAAAATAAATTTTGTTTTTGAAGATAATGTCTGTACATTTGTAAAGTCGAAACAGTACGTTTATGAAATTCTCTCAATAGAAAAAAAATCACAAAGTGTATCGATAGTTCAGTATTAAATTTTGACGAGTGAAACATTAAATCATTAAATTACAGTAAAGAAAGAAGCATTTTCATAAACCTGTTATGTAGTGACCTCATTAAAATAAATGGCGTTAAAATGTGTTATTAGTGCAGCCTTATACTTCATAAGGGGCATATTAAAAGCATCTGCGATTTTAGCATAAAAGTTCCCAAGTGTGTGCAATCTTTTTATAACTGAGTTATATCCTGACACTGTGGTATAATTGTCACAATACTACATACTAGAGGACCTTGATCTAATGGTAGGTACACGAAATTGAATCAAAATTAATATATCAGGGCTATCCAACTGATAATGTATAATTTTGTATAAAAATATAAAATCAAAAAATTTTCTTCTATCACTTAACTTAAGCAATTTCAATGATTGTAATAAAAAAGCATAATCATTTTTTTTCTAAAGAAACTGTGCCTAAAATTAATACACCTCAAAAATTTGCGTTGAACTCTTTCAATGGTATTAATGTGATTATTAAAGACAGGTGACTAAATTGTAGAGTTGTATTCCAGAATACTTCTAACGAGATATGTGAACAGAATTTTTAATGGGTTGATATTTTTAAAATCCTTGAAAATTCTACAATAAAACCTTAAATTTTCATAGCCCTTTTAGCGATAAAAGTTATGTGAGATACAAAAAAGAGTTTCTGATCAAAAATTATGCCTAGGTATTTCGATTACAGAGATTAATTAGTATCTTAAGTTTAGTATCTTTTTTAGATTTTAGCTCTCTTCTAAACGAGTCATACTTTATAAAATATTTTAACTGTTTTCGCTTAATTATTATCGTTTTTTTATATTAGCGCACTCTCTCTAGCGTTTGTATTTACATATATTCTTTTCAAACCATCTTCTTCTTATTTTAAACGCTTACTACGGAGCCTTAAACGTAGAATTTACAAATCTTACGAATAACGTAAAACCGTCTTCAAATATAAAAAAAAAACAATTAAAAAGACCATAACTCACATATTTTCATCACAACGAAAAGCCAGCCAGATTCAGAAAGCTCTTAGATGAGTTGGGAAATTTCATTAATCATTCCGTGTCTCTTGGCCAGGAAAAATGCCGTAAGTAAATCCTCGGTCAACTGAAATGACATGAACAATATTTCTGAAATGGCCATCCAATTTATTTGAGCGTAAAAGGGTTGACAGTTATTTCGACTGAAATTTAATTTCCATAAATTTCGAAAGGCCTTAACCCCTGCAGCCCGCTAGTTTGATTTAGAATTTACGACGAAAATATTTTCAGATTCATTTTATTTAAATAAATTCAAACCTTTTAAAAAAAAATCTTTAAGATTCATTCATTGAATTTTTGACAAATATTGTTCGGAATTTTATGACAGCATTTATTGTTTTATTTTCATAATTATTTAAAGTAAATTTCTCATTTTATTAATTTTGTAGATTTTTTGTAAACAAGATGTATCGATTGTTAGGTTACCTATGTTGGTGGAAATGGCTTACATCAGCAAGAAAATAATGTTTCTTTTCGCCATTATATTAACCAATAATGTTGGTCACTCTGACTAAACAGATAATATTGATTTAAAAGAAAACCGATGTCGACAATTTACACAAGACCTTTTTACTCTAAGGTCCTAAGACATATCAATGAAATTATTTATCTGGTCAGGAAATAAATTTGGTATTTATAAATTTATGATCGATTGCATAAGAAGTTATGCGAAATTGAGCTTATTCGGGACCACAAGTCACTTATAAGTTTATTTATTCAGTGACTTGTAACTCTATGTATATAGCTTTATAATTATTTAAATGAGAAAATAAAAAACAGACCTAATATTTACATTTCTTACAAAGCTACAACGACCGTCCCAGCGTCCTTTCCCAAGTTTAATGTACTGGTGTACTGTTGTTTAATTATCTTAGTATTTATTTTAATATTTAGGAAACCAACAGTAGTACTTATATTTTTTTTTTTTTTTTTATTGTTTAACTTATAACATTGTTACATTGTACATAAAATAAGTTAAAAATAAGTAATAGTGTAAAACATATGTTGTTGAATTTCTACTCCAATGAAGAGTGCTAGCTCTTGAGCTTGGCGTAGGAGTTATTTGACAATTATTTCATGTTTATATCAGTAATTAACATTATTACAGTACAATAAATATAAACTTAAAAGAGGATTGTGACGTTAATTTTGGTTGAAACATGAATTGAAGTTATAACATTTGATAGGTGATATTAATTTTTTTTGAAGATAAATTTGACCTTCTTTTTGAATAAAATAAAATTTGGTATTTTTTTCACTTCTTCGGGAAGACTATTAAAATATATTATGCCTTTGTAAATGTAGTTATTGTGCATTTGTTGTGTTGAAAATAGAGGAATTTGGATGTTAAAATTATGCCTTAAGGATGAGTTAAATTTAAGTTTTTTTACTACAGTTTCTTTATATATTTGTAATATTGCATCTTTTTTATAGAGGTCTTCAATTTTTGGTACTTCGAAAATTTTGAACAATGATGCTGAAGAGAAAGTTGGTTTTTTTTTTCAAAATTACTTTGATAATTAGTTTTTGTACCACTTTAACAGAGCTTAAAAATTTTTCATATGCACCTCCCCACCCAATGATTCCATACTGAAGTAATGATTGGACTAGTGCGTAATAGACTTTTTTCAGGTTGTTTATCTTGAGAACATTTCTTAATCTAATGAATATATAGATACATTTTCTAATGCGTTTAACAAGTTCACATATGTGTCTGTTCCATTTCATATGTTGGTCTACAATTACACCGAGGTATTTTATTTCAGTTGTTTGGTTTAGTATGGTACATGATTCATTACAAACATCTTTGTTACATTTTTTGTTGTGTATTATTATATGAATGTTGGGGTTAGTTTTGAATTTATTTATTGTGAATGGTATATAAACTGTTTTTTTTGCGTTAATTGTAAGTAGATTTGTATCGAACCAGTTTTTTAGGATTTGGATGTCATTATTTGCATTTTCATTTACAATTTTCCAGTCATTACCCTTAATTATGATAATTGTATCATCTGCGTAAGATATAACTGTTCCACTGAGGTTTTGTTTGAAAATATCGTTTACGTACATGATAAAAAGTAAAGGACCCAAAACAGTACCTTGTGGTATCCCAAAATCACTTGTGAGTGGTAGACTAGATGCGTGATTAATTTTTACAACTTGTGTTCTTTGGTGAAGATAACTTTTTAGCCAACTTAATGCTGTGTCATTAAAACCTACGATCTTTAATTTTTGTATTAGTTTGACATGAGATATGCTGTCGAAGGCTTTTTGGAGATCAACAAAAATACCAACACATTTTAATGATTTGTCTAAAGCGTCTTGTATGGTACTAGATAATTTAGCAATGGCGTCTTTTGTGCTTTTGTTTTCCATGAATCCAAACTGATTTTCGTGAATTATATTATTAATCTTTATGAACTGAGTTATTCTTTTTTTGGCAATTTTTTCAAATATTTTTGCAATGTTTGATAGTAAAGAAATAGGGCGGTAATTGGTTGGTTCTTCCGGATTGCCGGTTTTAAATATTGGTATAATTACAGATTGTTTGTACATGGATGGAAAAACTCCGCTTTGAAAACTTGTATTGATTATATGAGTTAATGGTTTTGATACTTGTGATTTTATACATTTCAGTGTTTGTATTGTGACCCCATCAAAACCAGGGGCAGAACCTCCTTTCATACCTGTAATAATTTGTTCAATTTCTTCTGGTGTTGTTGGTTGAAATAATTCAAATTTATGCTCATTATTTACTGTAGTATTTGGGTCATTTGGGGTAAGGCCTTGTTGGATTTTTTTAGCGAGGTTTTTTCCTACATTAGCAAAAAAATTGTTAAATACATTTGCGGCTTCTAGAGGTTTATCTTTACAGCAGATTTTTGAATCATTATGATTTACATTGTTGATTGTTTTATTTTTTAAATGTTTTTTATCGACAATTTCATTTATGATGGACCAAATCCTTTTACTGTCATTTCCAGATAATTCAAGTTTTTGTTTGTAGTAGTCATCCTTTGTGTTTTTTATTAGATATGTAAGTTTTTTTTTATAAGCTTTGAAATGTTTTTGTAATGTTATATTTTCCGGTTGTTTTGTATATTGTTTGTAGAGTGTTTCTTTGTGTCTAATTGAGATGATTAATCCGTGAGTTATCCATGGTTTGATTGGCTTTAGTTTTGAAGATGTTTTGTTAGATTTAATATTTCTACAAGCATTTATGTGAAAACTCAGTTTTTTATCAAATATTTTGCAGCATTCTTCTACATCGTTACATTGATATATTTCTTGCCATTCTTTTTCGTTACTTAATATTTTAGTGAGAGAATTTATATTAATACTATAGTTGTATTTATCAGTATTATTAACGGCCGTTGTGGTTGGTAATGAGAGGTTTTGATGTTTGTAGTCATATTTAAATATACATGCAAAATGATCCGTTACAGATGTTTTAATTACCGCAGATGATATATTTTGTATATCTTTGGTGTTTGTGAATATGTGATCGATACAAGATGGTCGCTGTCCGATAATGTTTCTGGTGTATGAATTTATACATGAAATGTAATTTAATTCTGCTAACATATTTAAATAGTTATCTTTATCGTTAGAGGAGTAGTCATTAGCGATATTTAAGTTAATATCTCCGATGAGTATTGTTTTTTTGTTTCTATGATGTTGTAATATTTTTTTTAATTCTTCTATGTATGTGGTTATAGCAGAAGAGTGTGTCCGATAAATAGCAATGATATTAAATGAATAATTCATAAAATTTATCTCCAAGTTTAATAAATTTACATTATTCACCATTATTTCATTTACACTTGTGACAGCGTAAATATTTGATACAAATATGGCGACGCCGCTATTTCTGTTAATTTTATATTTTGTTGCATAGTACGAGTAACCCGGTATATTATAATTAATTTCACTCGATGAATGCGTTTCTGATAGTATTATACAGTCAAGTCTATTTAATTGTTTAATAGTTATTAGAAATTCTTCGAAATTTTTTTCCAAAGATCTAACGTTCATGTGTATTATTATTAGGCTGGCTGTAGGTTTTATATCTATAAAATCGTTTGTATTATTTACCGTGTCAAAAATCCTTTCGTCTATTTTATATGAATTATCTATTGCGTTTATTATAAAGTCGTTCATTTTGAGGTAGTAATAAAATTAACAATAATGTTGGCGCTGGGAATACACTTCACATTTGCAATTATAATATTATATGTGTTTGCTTGTACATTATCACTGCGTGTTAACACTTTGCGGGCGGGCTTTTCGTAATATTTTTTTGAAATATTGTGCATATTATTTAGGTTTTCGTTACACTTGTAATTAATAATATGCATCATTAGTCGTAATCGATGCGATCCCTCGCAATTTTCAGCATTTTGTTTCTATAGTTGCACCTACTACTGTTGGCTGCGTGGTCCGTGGTGTTTTTTTCTCCATATTTAGAATTTTGTCTGGTGCAGTTTACACATGCTGGTAGTGTTTTTTCTCTTCCCGGACATTTTGAAAGGATATGATCGCCCATGCAGTGTGGGCAAATTGGAGGGCTGGTTCGGTGTAGGCATCTTTTAGCCGTATGCATGAACATACAGCAATGAAAACATTGAGTCAGTGGATCGCAATCTTCAATTTTTACTCGTTGAAACTGTATATTTAGTTTACAGAGTGCAAGGAGACTTTTTCGCATTTTGCCACTAGTTTCCATGATGTAGCTAGTGAACTGGCGCTGCTTTTCGTTTATGTTTGTGTTTTTTATCTCCGTTATAAGTGTGATTTTGTTGTTTTCACTTTCCTTGTAAACATCTTCAATTCCTTCGTTCTGGGTAATTATTCCGCAAACTATTTCGTCTTCAGTAAGATTGGATTTTAATCCTTTTATTATTATTTTTGGTCTTTTCTTTTGAATTTCATTTACCACCAAATCGGTATTCAGTTTTTTTATTTCGGCGGTTAAGGTATTTGCATATTCCTTTTTTGGGCATGATATTATTATTTTTTCTTCTTTTGTTTTTCTCAAACCATTTATTCCTATCTTTATGTTGCTTAAATTTATTTCTTTTTTTATTATCTTTTCAATTTCTTCTGCTTTAGCATTATTTTTGGTCGACGAAATGATGATTGAGAATCTCTCTTCTTCTCGAGGAGTGACTTTGGTTGTTGATAATACCTGTGCATAGGATGGTGTTGATGCGCTTTTCATTATTTTTTCAAAGTTTCCCACCAGTTGGTCGTTTTTTTCGATAAGTTTGTCTTGTAGTTGAATTATTTGTTGTTGCATTTTTAATATTTCAGATTTCACTTCATTGTCAAGATCAATAATAATTTTTTCGATATTTGTTTTAGTTTTCGAGTCTTTAACGGTTTGTATTTTTTGAACTTCATTTTTTAGCGTATTTAACAACTCTTCTACCGTCATGAAAGTGTTACGTTGCGGTGTAACGGGAGCGCGAAGACAGTACCGTGCGGGCTGCCGTTACGAGCGTAAGATTAATATAAAAGTATAAAAATTCTTATGTAGCATCTGTACCTACACTTAGTACGGATCACACTTGAGATCGGGGTTATTCAATAAATGCTTTGATTCGTCAAAGATTACAAGTACTTTATTATCATAAAATATTGACAATAAATGTCTCGCAGGACTTCTTCCGTTCTACCAGACTATCTATCGGATGTACTCGTAACCATTCGAGTATAACTGACATGATATCTGTCATGTGGCGTATGTACCACCATCTATTGTAATACTTTAAAACTACATTAACTGGAAAGGTCGGTGGTTGAGTTGACATCGCGTTTGGGTCCCATCCAGGCGTAGTGTGTTCAATTCCTCGGCAGGCTATGTCCTCAATCACAGTACAAGCAACAATTTCCGTTTAATGTGGCGGTAGTAGGAGATTTTCAAATATTGTCAGGTTATTTGTAATCCGGGAATATTTGTTTTTCTTTTTAAATACAATAAGAATGATATTGATAACTTAGATCTTTTCACTCTACCGACATCTGATGGGCGGTATCGAAAACAACCAAATAACAATACTACATACAAAATTCTGAATAACGGCCTGGACTCTCCTGAACTCGTAAATTATTTAAGAATTCACATACCTACAAGGCCAACCAGACAAAACCATTTTTTTCATTTGCCCGCGTGCAGAACCAACCTTAGAAAAAATTCTCCAATCCCCCGTATATGCGCGCAATATAACACGCAATTTAACAATATCGATATTCTGAATAATACTCTTGTGAAATACCGAAACGAAGTCAAGCGTACGACCACAAATGTTAATTAAATTAATGCACAGTTATAGAAAGGGTACAACATGAGCATCTCCTGTCCCCATCCCATCTTCCTCTTCCTCTTGCCCTTTCCTATTCCTTTTCCTTCTAATATATTTATATGATTTTTTTTTCTTTTTTGTTAATTTCATTTTCAGTTAATGGTTATAACCAATTAAAATTTTGTATTATATCATATTAACCAACATTAGCATAAGAAACTATTTTGGCTTACCTCATATTTAACCTCTTGTATAACTCATCCTGTATAAAATTGCTCTTTGTTTCTTACAATAAATAAATAAATAAACTACTTCAAGACTATTATTCTATCCCTTTCCAGATGTTTTCTTAAAAACTATTGATTAACTACTGGGCCTTTACATATAATGCATATGTACCTCCGCAGCAGAGCAATACAATATTCTTCATCTTGATACTCACCACTGTTCTAGACACAAGCGCCAGCTTCTATAGAAGAGGAACATTGAAAAATCAAAAGCAGTGAACTAATTGTACTAATTGTATGAATTATCTTTGTTACATTATCGATTATACTCTGTAAATTGATTAATTATTTAATAAATATATTTAAAGAAAAAAAAACCAAATCTCCTTCACTTAAAAACCCAAAGTTTGCAGGTTTAAAATCACCCTTCTATTACATTATCCAATAATGTTATTTTTATCTTAATTTTACATTCACTGCGCGGAGAAAATTATTTTTATCTTAATTTTGCATTCACTGCGCGCAGAAAGTTATTTTTATCTTAATTTTACATTCACTGCGCGCAGAAAGTTATTTTTATCTTAATTTTACATTCACTGCGCACAGAAAGTTATTTTTATCTTAATTTTACATTCACTGCGCGCAGAAAGTATTAAGGAAAATAATTTCACTGGGAACATATTTTTGGGGATGATGAAAGGATGACGATGGTATGAGAATTAATTAGGAATCTAATCCATCCATCCTACTGTGGTGCGAGGCGTTGGATGGAGAGAGTCCGGCTAGAGAGGTATAAGGACCTACATCAACATGAACATGCAGCTGGTGGGCAGACACACACTGGTACAAACCTTATCCATAAACCCGGACACCCCTGCTTAATCACCAAACGAAGCGAACCACTTGGAGTGACCTTGGCAGAACCACTTGGAGTGATCTTGGTTCAATTAATGGTTCCCGGAGCGGCGGTACACATTTCCCACTCTAGAGAAAACCTCGTTCTAGAATGGAATTTTTTCTCATTATTACGTATTTATAAGTAACGCGCTGGTGAGAGACCACCATTCAAAATCGAAAATAAAATATAATTCAAGATATTTGTTTTACATTCCTGTAACACTTCTACTTTCATTTTATTGTACCTTCAATCTCAAAACATTTCAAATTGTTACACAATTGGCTCCGGGCAGTTTGAACTCTTGTGCGGTATGAAATGTAATTTAGCATCAATATTCAATGAGCGTTTGAATGATTTCATTTATTTTTTCGGGGAATTTTAATCGTAATACAAAAGTTTTCAGTTTGAAAACAAACCTTTTATTCAAATTTCACGTAATTAAATTCAATTACTTCGCATTACATTTCTTACCAAAATGCTTAAAAGAGACCGTTTCTCGTCAGAGTTTTGAAAAATAACCCAAAAATTTTCATTAGGCCCGTTTCTGGGCGGAATAACTTTAAAAAATAATGGTCTGAATCAGTTACATATTTTTTTATAATCTTCATTGGAAAAATGCACCCCTCTTCCCAGAAAATATGTTAATCTATCTTGTATATTACTACGTTCCGAAAAGTTTTAAATGAATATTCAGTAATTAGGTGAAACTTTTGAAATATTAATGGGTCAGTTTATGGTTTTAACAAAGTAGGTAGGTAGGCAGAATTCTGCCATGAATGGAATACCTTTGTGTATTATAGATTTAGGTATGAAATTTTTTTTAAACCCACTCGAGGGATAGCTAAAATAACCGAAATATTTGTCCAGCGCTCGGCACTTTTAAGGCGATGCACTACGTCGTGTATAATTTTAAATTGCGCTGCTATCAATAACAACCCTTACGTAGATGGCGATAAGGTTTAAATTCCCGCTTAACACCATCCGCCTTTTTTGATTTATGCAAGAAAAAAACATAGCCCAAATTGCCTTTTATTTTATTGTGGATGTTCAGGCATAAATATTTTTTTTTTCTCGATCATTTTATAAATGACTTAATTTGCCACATTATACAATAAAATCATAGCTGAAAATGGGTTCGTAAGTAGGAGATTTTTAACTTTAAAGCAGTTTTCAAAGGCCTTTACATTATTTTTTTCTGGGCTTATAAAAAGATTTATCTGAAAAATACTACTAGTTTCAAAGGCCACGATGTATTCTACTCGCAGAATTTAATTAAAGCATCTGAAACATTTCTAGGCGACCAAATTTTCAAACTAAAAACACATGATTTTGCATTACTACGTATGGCATCGCCTTAAGCATTTTTTAAATTTCCCGACCTCACTAAAAAAATCATACCTCTAAATTTTAATAAAAGAACGTAAAAACTGATTATAGTGCTATATAGCCAATTGATTTACCTATATTCTTCCATATTTTTAGGTTTAGTAAAAATATTATTAAAAAATCATAAACTTTATAAACAAGTAAATTCTGAGTAAAAGTTCTTTTAAAATTGCCGTACTTAAAATTTGTTTGTGTCAACAAAATAATATAATAAATGAATATCTATTGTGTTTATGGCTGACTTGATAATCACAGATAGAAATATATATTCCAGGCCTAAATTTTAATCGTAAACAGCTATTCTAAAAGTTTGGTATGAAAAATATTTTATAGAATCTGTGTCAATATGGGTTCGCGAACTGTCAAAATTGAATTCGCTACATTAAGTTATTAACCCTTTTAAAATGCCGGTAAAAAGTGCATTTTCAAAGATAATTTATATTAACAAGAAAAACACTTACCATTTCTGTTACAATAATTTTCATAATTTTTCAAAATTATCTTCAGCAGCTTTCAAACTATGATAATAAAAGCACAGAAATTGAATACTACATATTTATTGACAATAAAATGAATGAACATGTACAATGGAACATGGAAAATGTACAAGATTTATTTATAGCAGTCTTTTTCTTTACAAACACCTTGTAGTCCTTCATAACTGGCTTTATTTTCTCTGTCTCAAAATTTCCAGTAAGAAGAAATAGTAGGACTTCTTTAGATACCTATTTCCAGGATTACTGCCTTAAATGCTTTCATCTCTGGTATTATGCAAGGCTTCCAAAATTTTGCGTGCAATTGAGGTTTCAAATTTGGATGCGATTCAAAAAATTGCGAAGCATACCGATTAGTTTCGATAACCATTTTGGTATACAAAGACTCAGTAAAAAAATAAATTAAAATACTCCAGGGAGACTGCGTCGCGGAGCATGCTTGGGTCCACATGTTTCAAGAAACGCATACTGAGTTTGTTTTGCAAACGTAGCATTTGGCGGTAGTTCCAAGAATTGCTTATTTGATTGTGTCACATTTTCAATGTCATCCTCACTATCTTTGGTGTCCGTAATAACACGCAACCTCCGATTGACAGGAATCACAATATCACTTCCGGTATCGCTCTCATAATAATTAACGCAGTTTTCAAATTGTTCTGTCATTTCAACATAGCAAATCATTTCACCAAAAAACCAAAAGGCAAAATGTCATATTTGGCCGTACGATCACTCAAGGCGTTTTTCAAAACTTAGCATAATCTTTCGATAATCACTCTAGTGGTTACTTTACTGGGATTTATAAAAATTGCATTTGTTTTAGATTTTTACTAAAGAAACGAAAATTTCTTATACAAGTAATATAAATATTTAGAGTCCCTCCATTGCCTTACACCACTGTCTGTTGTACTGTTTTTCCTACGTAAAGAAATGTATGACTTTGTTAGTTTGTTTATTTCTCGTGAATAAAACACAAGAGGACCAACTGACCGGAGCTAGTAGGCCTATGTAACCTCTAAATGGAATATTTATTTATTTTATTTTACGTCTATTAAGGCTTTAACATACATAAATAACAATATTTAAGAAATTAAACTCATAAATAGTGCTGGAATTTACTGTTTAAAACACATATATAAATAAAAATTTTGGTTTGAAGGTTTGAATTGGTTTGAAGGTTTGAAGGTTTGAATTCCGACATAAAAAATTGGCTGGTATCCTATTTATCCAATCGCTTACAAGCCGTGAGGGTTGGAAATAAATTGTCCAACTTCACAACACTTTCTTCAGGGGTACCCCAGGGATCCGTTTTGGGTCCACTTCTCTTCATCCTTTTTACAAATGATGTCGCCAAAATAATCGAGTCATTTGATCTCTTGTCTCACTGCTACGCTGACGATCAGCAAGTTTATTTTTACTGCGCTCCAAATGAAATCAATAGTCTCAAGATCCGTATAACTGAATGTCTAGAAGCAATAACTCGTTGGATGTCTTCAAACAAGCTGAAGCTCAATCCATCTAAGACTGAGTTCCTCTGGGTAGCCACAAACAAACGTCAACATTTCATAGACAATTCACCTATTACTATTTCCGGCAGCGATATCATCCCAAAAACAACAGTCAAACTTCTCGGTGTCAATTTAGATTCAGACTTTTCGTTTAAAAGTCAAATAAATAGGACTGTAAGCACCGGTTTTTTTCACCTAAGACAACTCAAGTCTGTCCGAAGAAACCTTCCTTCAGAAACAACAAAACTACTTATCAACTCTTACGTAGTCTCACGTCTCGATTACTGCAACGGCATTTATGCCAGCCTTCCAAAATATCAAATTGACAAACTTCAATCAGTGTTTAATGCAGCAGCGCGGCTCATAACCGGGGTTTCAAAATATTCGCACATTTCAGAACACCTTCGTAACCTTCACTGGCTCAAGTGCCCTGAAAGAATCCAGTACAAACTGTGCTGGATGGTGTTTAAATCCATCAATGAAATGGCCCCACCCTACATCTCTGAACTATGCTTCCCGGAAAACACTGGTCTGAGGCAGTCAACGCTTAGATCAGCAACATCAGCAGCTGTAGGCAGACTGATAGAACCTATGCGCAAGCCAAATACTAAGTTTGGTGATCGCGCTTTCGGAGTATCTGGGCCGAAGGCTTGGAATAAACTCCCTCCGGAACTAAGATCCATAACAAGTCCAACAGAATTCAGGTCTAAACTAAAAACTTACCTTTTTAAGTTGTCGTACCCTTAAATTAAATATACCAATCCTAAGAGAAAGTCCAGTTATATTCAATTTTTCAATTAAGTCCTAAACCCTGTATCTAAATTTTGCCAATAAACAATTAGATAATGTTAATTAAGTGTTAATCTCAAGTGACCTACCAGGTAAGTATTGTACTGTATATTTTCTCTATAAATAGTTAAGTAATAACACTGTAGAAATAAGTTTGTACAGCGCCCTTGAGGTGTTTTTGCACAAAAACGGCGCTATAAAAGTCATCCAGGTATTATTATTATTATTATTAAAAAATATTGTTGAATTTGATCCTCACAGTATGTAGGTACAAAAAATAAAAATAAAAAATCCAAAAGAATTTTTTTCTTTCAGCCGACAAAATATTGTTAACGTGCAAAATACTGTAATACTGTCAATTTAAATAGCTTTATCAAAATATTCCCCTACTTGATGAAAAAAACTTCAATAAGGTATGTAATGTATATGTAATGAAATTGGTGTACTAAATATATCAACAACATCGGAGTATTTGTTTCCTAGGTGTTGAATATGTCGTGAAACTGAGAGGAGTTGGCAGGGGAAGGAGATAGGAATATATTATTCCATTCATTTTACATGTCATGAATTGAATGTATAATGAATAATGTTTTATTTATTCATAAACATTATAATAATCAAGTACTCATTTCAATTGTTGGAGGCGGGTGCTTTGTTTGTGCCCTATAAACTCAAAAACTACTGGAACGACGTCGATGAAAATTTCAAATTTTGTTCGTATTAATTCCAGGAGTGTTTGAAGAGTTGCTAGAAAGGTATAAAAAGTTGGGATGATCGCGTAAAAGACAGGGCATGATGAAATTAATCAAAATCTTATGTGTAGTGAAATGTGGCAAGTGAATGGTGGAAAAAAATCGAGGATGCCTGTAAACTTTTTTCAATTTTTTACAACAATTACTTCCACCTGCAACGCCTGGTACAGGTCAGCTATTAAATAAATAAAAAATAACAGCGTATTATTCAATTATATTTAGGATAATTTTTTGAATCTTGTCAACATCATTGCAATATTCAAAAGATGTCCCTAGTAAATAAAATCGGTTGTGCAAAATATTTTTTTCCATTTCCGCCTATTCCATTTTTTTTTTCATGGAGAGTTTTTATGTCATCTTCGTCGATAGTAAATAACTTTGCTACATAATAGTTCAAGCGTCTAAAGCAACCTCAAAAATTAATCTTATGCAACAATACGTACAATTTGAGACGTTATCGACATACAGTGCTATTCCACACGCATAATTATTAAACAAATGCAGCATATAATTCCCCAATTAACCGAGCTCTTCATACTCTAAACAATATTTCTAACTCTAACATTGACATCTTTTTTCGGATTCGCTGCCCAAATTCAAACGTGGCATCATGTCAATAATTTAAACTGTTCAATGCGCACACATGCAGACACACACACACACACACACACCCTCACCCTCATACACACGCAAACACACCCTCACATACACACACACACACACAAACACTCCACATACATTACACAAACACACACACCTATATACTACACACGTCACCTGGTAATTAAGGAATAAACGTACCAGCAGACATTACAAGGAAACATTCCATAGGTACCTAACATGTACTGTTTGTTTCTATAATGTAAAAAAATAAAAATTAAATTAATTGCTAGTAATCCTTTAATTCCTGGTGATACTTCCATCTCAGGACGTGAAATGTTTGAAGAAAAATTTGTGCCCGGGAAGTAATGCCCGAAGTAACTTCAAACGATGACAAAGAATACCGCGTCCGTTATGTGAATAAACCTAAAAAGACAATTAAAACATTTTCCATCCACTAAACTTAAGCGCCGAAGTTTTAATATCTTTATGTACCCTAAGAGATAATTAGTGAATTTCACTTAAGCTAAGGAGTTTTTGACATCCAGGCGAGCGGAGCCAAGTCCCGTTTTTCATTCTAATTCCATTATTTGTTAGATAATGAAAAAAAGTTGTCAAAGGACCCGGGAGTGTACGCTTTTGCTCGTATTTTATCATTTTTATTCCCCTGTTAGTTGACATTAAACGGGCTGGATAAGTACTTGACATAAGACGAGATAAAACGTAACAAATTGGGGTAATTTCAGACTTGTGAAAATGCAGGACACAAATTTAAATAGATATAGTAATCAACTCCTCAGACCTCTATCATATTTTGACAGAAGATCGGATTATTTTGCAATAAAATTCAATTAAATTAAATATTGCAGAAGGTTTTCGAAAACTAAAAACTGCTTTAGAAAGTTGACAAAATAAATTTTCAAATGTTATTATTTTTATGCTTCCGATTTTGTTGTCCGGGTTAAATCTTCTCCATAGGAAAAACTAAACCCTTCCACACACTTTTCCACAAATGATTATCTAGTCAATCAACATCATGCAAGTGCATTATATAAGTAAAATGAATACAAAACAATACAAGAACAACAACACGTCAACTCACCAGAGATCAAATGGGGAAAAAAAAATTCACCGACTCCAGATATTTTCATATCAGAGGGTTCGGCTCAGTAGAACTCCTAATAGGGCCTATAAATCCTACTGATCCCTCAGCATAAATATTTAAAAAATCTTTCGTTATCCTACATGTATTCAAATTGACCGACTTTTGCATCTTTATATATAATTTTTTTGATAGATCTAGTACGCCTAATTTTTTAATGAGAGCTAGGTATAATGCCAGTAGCCGAAACAACGAACGGTAATATTTTTATGGTCTGAGAATGCCAAATTATTTTAATCTCATTTCCTAAATCAGTGTATATTCTTATTTTTTCATTAACAGATTTTTGAATTTAACAGGAATTAGGAATAGCGACATCAATGATATAAGTTATTTTTTAAATTTTGTCTTGTAAAACTATACTGGGTCTATTATGACTAATCGCTCGGTCTGTTAGTATAGTTTTATCATAATATATTTTATAAAATTCGTTTTCTAAAAATGAATTTTTAGGATTTTTTAAAATTTTGCATAACATAAAAAAAATTGTTTTGTTTAAATTATATATTTCAACATAAAATAATTTATTAATTTTTTTTAAATTGCTTTTTTTTTCAAATTGCGTTCAAACCTTTGATTTCATAGAAGCGCACATATTAATTCTTCTGTGGTTAACACATATATTTGAATGTAAAGCGTGATGTTTTCTCTTTCACCTAGATCGTTTTTCTCACCATCACAGTGGGGGATATACAACGATCTCTTTGAGACCATATGAGTTGTTTCCGAAAGCGAACAAATTAACGTGAAGGGTTAAGTCAAATCGCAATAGACGATTTTGTGTGAATCAACATTTTAAAATTGGATTTGCTATTTATTAGAAGTTGGGTTTAAAAAAACTAACAAATTACTATGCCGTTTCCCCACAGGGGTAGGCAGAGAGGATAAAACAACACTGTCTAAAAACAACTATGTCTCCGCTCTTCGACCTCACGTTTTGCATCGTTCACATTGATAATTTAATTCTGTTTTTCTGACTCTTGTTATTAACGTTATCGTGATGACCTTCCTCTTGGTTGATAAGAAAATTTAATATTTTTGTTAGAGTTATTTTATTTTTTAATGTGCATGTGTGTTTGTATGTGTGTTCATGTGATTGGAAGAATATGTGCCTGTATATTTTTACATACATATATATTTTTTACGTTAACTACGCAGGCAGAGGTGTTGGTTTTCCAACATTAAATGTTACCTGGCGCGGCGGTGCCCAAACCCACCTCCCAAATTGTAAATATATGTATATACATATATACGTTAAACTAAGTATAATAAATATTTTCAACGTTAAAAGCATCCATTGACAAACTACTAAAAAGTAGTTTATTGGGACTTTTTCTTTTTTTGTATTATTTCTGTCTTGTTAGCTTTAAATATTTATAATTTAATAAATTTAACAAAAATGTATTTCGTAACTCCTACAGCAAGTTTAGTTTCTACGTCGCATTTGAGGATGCTCTGCGGAGAGTCCTTTAAAGATAGTAAGTTTTAATTCTAAATCTTCCAGATTACTGTATTGTTCCCCATTTTGAGAGAGTAAACCTTGTTACCAACAAATTATTCCATATATAAACTCAAAAACAAGTCTTAAAACAATTAATCCTAGTGAAAAATACGTAAACCGTGTTAACGCCGTTTACAAATACATTCACAAGTCGCAAATCATTTGAAGTATTTGTTCTAAAAATTGAAATCCGCCTGTCATTATAGATTGTCCTGAGATATCTTGCTTATGTTTAAAAAAGATTTAAAAAAAAGAATCCAAGTACAGTTTCTTTCCAAAAATAACAATTCAACAAAGAACAAGTCAAAGGAACAACCCATACTCGTGTTACTAATATCACACGTGTTAAAATTCAACCCACGTATTCGTATCGTATCGCTGTTATGCACACAGTTCAACGTATCAATAATACAACGGGCCTGCGGGGGTTGAATACAGAGCCCTGGAGAGATTGGGAAATACGAAGAAATGCCAAGAAGAATACTTGGGTTAAAACTAAAAATAACAGCTTTCTTACAGGCAGCTGATTAATTCGAGTATGCGATGTTTAAGCTTTCGACCTTAATTAACATAACCCTTGTGGTTAGCGATGAGCAGGATCGAGATTCTAAATTCGTTAAAAATGTGAAAAATGTGTCACTCTCATTAAAAAATCATTTTAATGAGAGTGACACATTTTACTCTTTCCTACGTGAATTTCTCAACACTTTCACCATTTACGAGTTTGTGACGTCATAGCAGGGAAATGGTTGAAGTTAAAGCTTGTATAGTTGTCTCTATAGAAAGAGTAAACATTAAGCATTAACGAAGAGAATATAAAAGATTATAGTAATTTAACTTATCAACTGATATCTGTTATTTAATTGATTGTTTGATGTCATTTTAGAAAATTTTAACGTAAAGCAATTTTTTAACTATCGTTTTTATTGGAGTTTATTCATTACATCAACTAGTTTCGGATATATCAAAACCTTCTTCAGAATAGTATTATTATTAACTAACCTTTTTTAATTTGGCAAAAACTCGTTACGAAAAACAGGCTTCCCAAAAACATCCAACAACTTTCTCCCACGTAGGACTGACTGTTCTTGGAAAATGTAATATTGTAACATAGTTAAGCGGAGTGTGTAGGCTTGTACCAATTTTACATTAATAAAATTCCTGGAAATTAGTACTCGAGCATCTCAACCACTGAAACATTGAAGTATCTCAATTAAATACACATTTCAGGAACGAAATCGTTAAAAACAAAAATAATCATTTTATAGTAAGTTTTATACATCGCAAAGATTACAGGTTAATGGTTTTTTTCTTCCAAAAATTACATTTGGAAGGCAGATATGGGTACCGCCGCCCTGGAAACCATTTTTGGATTACCAATACCTAAGTCATAGGTCACCACAAATGGTTCTCTATGTTTGGTGACTTAGCAGGAGTTACCTGGATAAATGGGGTGAGGTTTGTCCGAGAGACCAACTGCGTAGCTGGCTCAGTCGGTAGAGACTAAATCATCTTTTGACGTCACCAGCAGATTTTTCTCGGAACAGAAGTGGGAGTGATGAATTCATTCGGCTGTCACTTCTGGACACACTGACCCCCTCATACCTTTTTCCTAAAAAAGACCCTCGATACATCATCCCGAAATATGACTATGAGGAGAATAATTTTTATAAAAACATTATTCCTTTCGAGAATCAATTCTGCGTAAAAATGTATTCCTCTTCCTGACAGAATTAACTTTTTAAGGGAGATGTTATAAAGTTGTTTTATCAACAAGCGACCGAAAATATTCTCCTATTTGACTCTTAATTGAGTATAATGTCTTAAATATACGTTAATTCCTTGTAAAATAAACATATTTCTTATACACACTCATTATGTAATCACGTCACCCGAAATATAACCAACTGACACTACAATGTACCTTAACTTCATACTACACCTGCACAAACACAATTCATCTACCTTTCTCGAAAAATCTTTCACCTCATCCCCGATTTAAAAAAAATCAGTAATAATATTTATAACTTAATCTGACTTGCATAAATTAATCATGTTACGAAATATTTCTATTTATCAACATCACCCGCTATATAGGTAAGCATAACGCTAAAAAGTAATAATTAAAAAAAATCAAAATAAATATAAAAAAAATAATTTTTAAGAAGTTACATTACTACAAAATGTGCAAAACGTGTTTTAGGGAATTGCTAATCGCAAAATGTGTTAGCGAAAAAATGACGACGCGACGGTTGAATAACATTACCTTAAATAGTTTTAAAATCAAAATAACCCTCTAATGGTGTCTTCGAAGTGCTTTCTAAAGATAAGAGAGATTTTTCTTTCAAATGCCAATATTTTTAAATAATTGCACCCAAACAACACCAAATAAAAGAACACAAAAAGCACCACTGTTCAAAATGGGAACTTCTCCTATGTTTCTCGTTGTAAGCTGATTTGTTTTTTAAACCACATGTTTGTTTGCTAGATAAAAAAGGTTAAAATATAATGCAAACCTGTCAATAATCTTTCACAGAACTATTATTTTGTTAAATATTAAGCTTTACCGAATATTTCAATCAAATGCTACCACGTCAAATTTGAGACACCGAGAAATATATGACACGATCAAGTGAACAACATTCTTGAATCGGGACATGTCAAGAGTCAGAATGACAGAAGAGTATGTACGAGAGGGTGTATTAATGTGAACGAGGAGTGTGTGCCAATACCGAGTTGGTTGGTAGTCCGTCCTCTCTGCTTACCCCTGCGGAAAGTGGTTAGTAAGTCGTTCAATTTATCGTTTTTTTTTATATTTATTATTATTTTTTCGATTACAAAAAAAAACTTTTTTCTTTCTTCATATGAAGCGGTTACTTTGTGATGTGACATTATAATTTAAAATTAAACAATAACTTTGTAAACATCACTTATAGGTAAATACTTAATGCCGACCGGGTTTCGCTACAACCGTAGCTTCATCAGGACAGTATAATACTAAACATCTAAAATATAAATTAACATGTGTTGATATCACGGTAAGTAGACAGTCTGAGCTACAGTGGAAGAGGTAGGGATGGGTGGGAGATTGAGAGGCGAGTGCTCTTTGTAAATAGGGAACAATCTGAGTATAGGGCTTTTATTTAGGTTTATTTGGTTGTTGATGACTTTGCTATTGACGTTTTTGGCTTTCCTTAACTCTAGCGCCTCTAAGTTATCCAACCTAAGGCCTATTCCGTTTTTATGTAATGTGCACCTATAATATTTTAATCACTTACTTGCCTGTTTAGAATTGTGTATGTGTGGAACGAGCTACTTTCTTAGACTGGGGGTAGTATTGTCTAAAAAAAATATGTTTTACGTTTAAAACAAAATTACCCGTCCATATCAAAACTATCATAAAATCTTGTCCTAAAAATATTTTGAAAATAAAATTTGAATTGAGTTAAAAGATTATATAATAAATATGGTGTCAAACCACATACCAGGGCTAAAGCGAGGTTGTCAATTCTGAGTGAAGGGTAGTTTTTCGTAGGCTGCTGGGCCCACCTCACTCGCGCGTTATGCTACCTTTGGGAAATCAACATACCATATCTCACTTATGGCGCGAAAACGAACGAAGTGGGCGCCCGGGGTAAGTTCGTGTCGTTTCCGTTACAAAGCGCGCCAAATCACGCGCTAGACACTTGTCGCTTTTATAAAACGGCACAGTTAAAATATCTGCTGAAGATTAATAAGGGCTTTTTATTTTTATTTTTTGCTTTTTTTATAACAGATTTTCCAGTTTCATAGGGTGGGCAACTTATTTGATGTTTAGTCACAGGGTTCAAGCAGAATTGTTGGTTCGGACAGAATCGTGGGTTCAGCCAGAATTGTGGGTTCGATCAGAATCGTGCGTTTGGTCAGAATTGTGGGTTCGGTCAGAATTGTGGGTTCGGTCAGAAATGTGGGTTTGTGGATGTTCAATGACAAAAATACTATCGTTATTTATTTTTCGAATATTATACTGCGTTGCGCTGCCTCCTTTTTTAAGCAACGTTTTGGACAGCGTTTCAGTAACCATCATCAAGGCAGATGTGTAACACCCAAAAATATAATCATGATAAATACGTGGGTTTTATAATTTTTGTAAGGCCGTTATTGTACCTTTGAGAAAATAGCTCCGAATCCTAATAAAAATACAAAAAACACGAAAAATACCAAAAAATGAAAAATAACTAAAACAAACAAAAAAACTTAGTACAACCGATAAATAAACCAATACAGAAGGAAAATACCTTCTAACAAGTACCTAAATATTAATTGAGCCCTTCGAAAATAATCTGAAAGTGTGAAACAAAATGCACAGAGTATAATAAAATGTATAAATTAATTTTATTTTAACATTATTATTTTTATTCTTTCCTCCTACTATGGTCCGATGCTTTTTAAGAAAACAGCTTGCACAGCGCGGGTGTAAACTGTGCTCTCTCAAGGTTTAAACTTCAAACTTCATTGGCATGAAAGCACCGTGAAACTTAAAATAGTAGGTAGACACTAACTTACCTTGTATTTTTTATGCTACATTTATTTATTTATGTCAAACCAGAAAAGTTTCTCAAAGACGGAATTTAAATATGTCGTAAACATTATTTTATGTAAGGGGGAGAGGAAAAGGAATATAGGAATATAGGATAAGGACAGGGGAGGCTCCCGATAAATTTCATACTCACGCATTAATTAACAATGGTACGTGTTACGTAATTTTGTTTGGTTATAACTTTTTTGTAGATACACACTCGTGTCTCTAACAAATTTGATTGTACTTTCACTCTTCATACTTTTAAGAATGGCACATATTGTGCATGATGAATAAAAGAATAAATTTTATCACCAACGATAATATTCTCAATTTAGCTAAACATTTTTCAAGTACTTACCCAATCAATTAAAATAAATACATATTGATCAGTACTATATCAATAGCTAGAAAAGTTTCATTACGACCGAAGAATATCAACAATAAACATCACAGCAAAACACTGAAAGAAAATTCTGGCTTATACAAAGTAAGGGGTCTTATTCACTAATACAGTAAATAAGCAACTTACTAACGACTAACGACTTATGACCACTTTTTCACATGATTTTTTCGCCTTGTTACTTAAATATATATTGCTTATATCATTTTTGCGTGTTATGCTTATTCAACAAAAAAATTTGATTCATGTTTTGATACTTTAGTTCTAAAAAAAAAACATATTAATTGTTTCCTTTCAATAAGCCGATTAGAATTCAAATATCCGTTACAAAAATCATTTTTAAATAAGAAGATTTTTTTAATTATTATTTGTATCTAGACGTCCAAATCATATTACGTTTTTTAAAAATGGATAAACAAATAAAACATTCATTAAAAAAATTGTATTAATTTGATCGCCAAAGATATCCTGTTTTATATAACGAACGACGCCCGACGGTTATAAATTTACGTAAAAGATCAAAACTATTGCCAACATTGTCTTTTCAAGCAATTCTTTTACATATATTTTATTGTCTGAGGTAAAAACAGACTTAATAAATTTAAAACAAGTTTTTTTAATTCATATATATTTTAAGTTAACACTGCAAGAGATTCCTTATTTCCCACTTGGAAGAAAATTTGAAAAAGAAGATTGGGACCCCGATATTCAGATCTGGGCACTAAATTCGGCAACTGCCATTTCAAGCAACTGTTCAATTCGGGATAATTATGGTTTTCACCGGGGTGATGCTGAGATCTCCACTACTTTAGAATATCATTAAAATATTACACAAATGTACCCATATATAAATTAAAACATAATTATTCAAATATAATGTAAGTTACTTCAACATTTAAATGTAAAGACTTTCGTAAATTCTCCCTTTACTTCCGATTTTCCCGACGTGATTAATTCATTACATAAGTCTCTATTCATCTCACGTCGGTGAACAAAAAAGTAAGATTTTCCCAAACGCAGCGCCGCCACAATTTTTTGAATAATCAAATATAAAAAGGTTTCCAGGAAAATTTAAAACGAGAAGAAAGCTTCTCCACAGTATCTTAAATTCGCAAATATTATTAGAAAGCGCGGCCTTGTAGAGAACCTACTCGGAATACACATTACTGGAAGTCTATGTAGATTGTTAAACTGGGGATGATTTGCCACGTTTATGAAATTTACTTTTTAATATTTAAACGAATTTAAGAAATATGTGAGTTGCTTGTTATAAGCATCAAGAAACAAACAAACGAACTTCTAATGAAGACTCTCGAAACTGAGCATTACATATTTCTTGACGTCAGAGACCACGGTTTGTAATTCTTTGCGAAAAAAAATCTACTTTTTTTAAACAAGGACTTTCACAGACATAATACGAGAACAAGTACAATGAAATTTGGATACCAACAAATGAAAAGTCAATATTAAAAACAGTTTACTATCTAAAGGAGTGAAATTGTATTATAGTGCGCTATAATATTCTATTCGAACTATAAGTCTGCACAAATCGATAGATTCAAACTGGATTGCAGGAGCCGTATCAACGAAAAGAAAATGTAACAAATATTATTTTTCAATAGTTTTAATCAATTAGAGATTGTAAGCTTCGATGTACAAATGGCTAAAATAAAATAAATGAAATGCTAAAAATTGTGGCAATTTCAAATGTTTAATTTTTCAATTACCGAAAACGAAAGAATATCCAACGACTACTAAAATCTATAAGCATCAACATGATTTTTTTAAATTTCTATTTGAAATCTTATCATAGCAGGATAAACATGTTTGAGAAGAACTCAAATTGAGGAGAGAACGATATTTTTTAAAGTTTTATTCGTTATATAGGTTTATGGGCAAAATGATCTTTGGGATACAAACTAAAAAAAGAACCAAACACTATTTGTCGATATTTTCTACACACTTTTAACCGTACTTTAAAATACTGGTCTGTTTAGTATTTTGGAAAGTCTTGTAGTGATAATTCTAACTTCTTTTCAATATTTTATAATAAGCCATATTCTAAAACTTTCTCTAATTGTTTGGTTTCGGTTGTCTCCTTATTGTACCTTTTTAAAGTGTCTGCTCAGAAAATTCTCATTTCTGAGCATAAACTGCCTCCTGTTTTATATTATGTTTTAGTTTTAATATTCGTGTTTTGTCCTGTCCTGCTATTATTGTTATTCTAAGTTTTGTAATCACTTTGTATAAACAATGTATTTAATGTTATAATATTAGATCTGTATTTGGGTAAGGCACACTGTAGGAATAATTTAAAGAACCACTAATACTGAATTACTATTTTTTTAAGTTTGTTATACGAGTAGTTAAGCGTACTTGAAGTGAAATGACATTAAACTGCGCTATATAAATGCCATGTTATTATTATTATTATTATTATTTATAATTCGACTTTTAGGTGACCGAAAAAATAACCGAAATCGTACAAAAAACACTTTGAAGGTAAAGTAACAAAAAAATTCCCCTAAAAAACGGTCCGATTTTCAATAGTAACGATTTAGTACATATCTTCCATGGCTATTTAATCATAACAGTAAGCCCGTTATCACTATCACTGTATGGCTATTAAAGAACACTTAAGTGGTCTTCCCGCAATTCGAATTCCGCCGTTCTGTCGAAATTCTGAAAAGAAAAACGTGAAAATGTATTTTCTTACCAGAAATTCGCCTTCTCCGTTCTCCCCTTGGCGCATTCCACTTATCCTTAATTCTCGGATTGTATTGTGTGCGTGGTAGGTGAGCTAGGCGGTTAGCTTATGCTGGTTAGAGGCTTTTTCATCGAACGCGGACTGCATAACTAAAAGAGATTAGGCCTCTTTATTTGCTATACTAATAATACTCACGTCAATGGCTGTTCAAAACTGTAACACAATCACAGTTCCAACGTGAATAGACTTACACTTGGGAAAAATCTTCGAATTGTTAAGCCCGACTTGAGAGCTCAACAAAAAAGCTTGTGTCGAGTCAAATCCGATACGGGTTGTAATATAATCAGTACTATCTGTTTATATCGCGACTTATTCCTTACTGACTAATTTTCCTGAACAATCGATTTAAATGAAACAAACATTATGGCTAAGTAAATTATTTAATTTTGTATTAATATTTAAAACATTTTTTTAATAAATGTATTATTTTAATTATAAAACATTTATTTAACAAGAAATTTAATAATAACAAAAAAGTATTCACGCTGTGTTGCCACAGTGTCTACCATGTTTATCAGTGTCTGCAGGTTCTACTATTTTTCTTTAATTTAATAAACATAAAACATAATCATTTTGTTTGTAAATATAGTTAATAGTAATTAAGTTTAATTTCACGACAATGTCTATCAATAAGACAATGGCCTCTTATTCTGATTGTCGCTGCTTTCTTATTCATGTTTCCACTATTCCTCTCTTTGATTAAATTTTGTAGATATCTCAAATTCAAACGATCTTGGGATGAGTCCATTTTTATGAATTTTTAATTCTTCCGACTCACTTTGGTAAATTTTATATCTCGAATTTAAATAAAACAATTTTCAATTTGGGATGAGAGTATGAGTATCGCCACCCCGGAAACCATTCATTGGATAACCAACTATGCCATAGGTCACTCCAAGTGCTTCGCTTCGTTTGGTGATTTGGTAAGAGTGCCTGGTCGGGGTGATAAAATTTTTATTAGATTTTACTTTTAAAGCACTTCCCGGTAAGATGTCCGGGAAAAACTGTAGGGTGTTTGTTCATAAAATACTATAAGTACGTGCTTACACAAAAATATCGACCTTTTTTCCACAATTATAAATTTTGTTAAAAGTAGGTAACATCAACACAACTGTACTGTAGACATTAAAAACCAGAATTGAAATGACATATATAAATACATAGATAATATTTATGATATTTTGGGATGAACCTGAACATACTCGTTTTTGGATAGACAAATTTGAGTAGAATTTTATATTGCCAGAGCTCATTCATTATTCGAGAGTTTTTGCAGCTCTACAAAACACAATTATACTTTATAATTAAATGATATTTTTTTATGATTCATTATTCGAGAGTTTTTGCAGCTCTACAAAACACAATTCTACTTTATAATTAAAAGATAATTTTTTTATGATTCATTATTCGAGAGTTTTTGCAGCTCTACAAAACACAATTATACTTTATAATTAAAAGATATTTTTTTATGATTCATTATTCGAGAGTTTTTGCAGCTCTACAAAACACAATTCTACTTTATAATTAAAAGATAATTTTTTTATGATTCATTATTCGAGAGTTTTTGCAGCTCTACAAAACACAATTTTACTTTGTAATTAAAAGATATTTTTTTTATGATTCACCCATCTATTTCTCGTGCGCTTTCCTACAGTAGGTATATCGGCTATTATTATCATGCCTCACTTTGAGGCTACATCTCGTCATAATGTTCTCAGGAATTCTTGTTATGTACTCAAATTTCTCTGGAATTTGAGATGCATAGAATGCCTGCAAATTTTTAACTTAGCAAATGCTTTTATGGAGTACTCGCACACTACATGCTAGTATATAAATATCAGGTCTGAAGAATAGACTGAAACATGATTTTAAGGAGAAACTTCAATTTGGAAGGCGGGTACGGGTACCGCCGCCCGGGAAGCTTTTATAGGATAATCAACGCCTTTGCCATATGTCACCCCGAGTGGCTTGTAACGTTTGGTGTTCAAGGAGTTCATTGTGTGAGGTTTGTCTAGATTCTAGATCTTGTCAGCGGATGAGTCTGCGTATGAGATACTCAGATCCCAAATTCCTACCCACCACTCATATATATTTACTCCCAAGAACTTTTTCTTCTTTATTTCCTTAATAAGACCCTCCACATAGCACCCTCAAATATGACATAGGCCATGAAGGAAATTATTTTTCTTAAGGCCTCCTATCTGGAGCTAACGTAAAAGTTAAAAACAAGGCAGAGCCCAAAATTATTTAGTATATTTTAATCAACCAGTTATTATTTTAATATAGCAAGGAAATTAAAAAAAAGTATTTTTAAAGTTTGTCGCATTGTTGAAACCAAATGGCTTGGGTAAGTAAATCTACAACTTACAAAATTCCAACGAAACTAGCTTTTCATGTTCCTGGAGATCATATGGTATTTACCCTACAGTCGAACGTTATTTAAGACCTACGATATTTATCCTACAATCTAACCTTTTTAAGACAATATTAACAAGTGGACAAATTAGAAAAGGTTGATTAATTTGTTATTCCTATTCTATTTTTCCTATTTAATTGATTTATTTCTATTATTAAATATTTCGCCCGTATAATTCCTTTTTATAGACAGTGGATTTATTGTGATTTTGTGTGCCGACATAAAATTACCTATTAAATTTAATTTATTAGATGTTTATCGGTGCAACATAGGCATAGTATTAAAACAATCGTTTCATTATAAACTAAGATAATTAATTTATCTATTGAATCGGTTAGTTACATCACTAGCTATAGGAAATATTTGTGTTTTGAATTTCATAATTTGTGTTCAACATAAAAATTTTAAAAAGGTATGGCTTATACTTACATCATATTTCTTACAGCTAACCCAATTCAAAAGAAGTAGAGTATTATAATATTACTGTGTTTAAATACACAAAAAACGAAAAATATGCAAGAATGCTCAGGAATCGCTGGTTAAAATTCTTCAGGTACGTGCTGCTATATCCTATATATCGGCACAATCAATACAACAATAATGTTAAAAAAAAACAATGCACTGTGTTTTCGACAGATTTATAGAGAAAATGTAGGATCTGTTAGTACCACAGACAGAAAATTAAAAGCCAAACTTAATTATACAACGACTTTACCCGACTGAAACCGTAAACCTCAGTGGTGACAGAGTCTGTCATGAACTCCGCGTCACGAATTGGACTCCGTAGGGTCAAATATTTACTTTGCCTGAACGCTAGGGTGGATCGATTTTTTGTTTTTATGTTTTTCTTAGCAGCGGGGTGTGGAATGGATGCTCTATGGGGATACTTTTAAAAGTCATTATTACAGCATTAAGATATTTCGAGTGCAAGTACTGCCCCAAGTCAATTCAAATTTTAAAAAAACAGCGTGAAACTAGAAAAAGAAGGGTTTAATCTTTGCTCAATAAAAGTAGTTAAAATTTAAAAAAAAAATTACTTTTCAGTTACTAATAATATTATCTACTAATCAAGAAACAATAAAAGTAGATACTATTGCCACACAAAAAATCACAAACACTGTTAAAAAATATAGTAAAAAATCATAAAAGTTATTGTATTTTATAGTCCTTCTTCGAATTCGATACTGGCATTATTCGACAAGATTCTAGCTTGTTTTGTATCCACCCTTCACGTCTTTCAGGGCCGCAATCAGCAGAGCACGATGCCGTTACCACTTTGATGCATCTTTCCGTGGCTTGCGTTTGACAGGGCATCGATCGAAACTTACACAAAATGTTGGATTCGATAATTTCGTGGTCTGCAATGGCATCAATCATTGTCTCGCTAGATATCAGTTTTGTAAGTATGATGGTTTTTCCCAGTATATCAAGTCAATATAGTCTTCTGCGTTGAAATTAAAAGTAGGTAGCTTAAATACTCTTATAGGAGAGAACCCCAACGTAAGTTCTCGGATACTTAGAATCCGTCTGAGAGCCAACTCTCTAATCTGTCTTCGTTCGTCATTTAACATAGTAATAAGTATATTTTCGCTTGGCCAAAATACCCGTTACGTTGAATTACGGGATCTACCACCTTTTTCAAATGCTCTGGAAGGTAACGAGACAATTTTATGGTTTCGTGGAGGTGTCTCGCCTTTTGAAGTCTGCTCTTGGTTGTCTCAAAGATTGTGTTTTTATTTTAAACCACATCGGAGCATACACTCTTAGCACAAATTCAGTCAATATCACCTGATATCTGTCGGATTCTTGGTTGATGTGTAAAGTCGGAGAATAGTATTGGCTGTTGTTAACCAACGCGAATGACAGATTTTACCCGGGTTTCTTTTCGCTAAGTTTTCATTACATTGTTCTTCGGCAATTGCTCGGCACATTTCCAATAAATAAAGCTGGTCTGTGCTAAGGTCGTCACGGGATTTTGTAATTTCATAAGTAAGGTTCATAGGTAAATTGCATTCTATTGCTTGAAATTCTATCACAGGAAGATGTTCACAGTTCTTGAGCAACTTTCGTAGTTGGCCGCTAAAGCTTCTAGGACCTGTTGTCAATCCATCAAGGTATTCGAAAAGTTGTCTCAAACTTAACTTTTTAGCATGTAACTGACAAACCAACCACTGAAGTGGATGATGGAGCTTTCCTTCAATAAGACGAATAATTCCAGACTTCCAGTTCCAGTATTGACTGCTGTTCCGTCACATCCGATAGCCACGAAGCACGCTAAATCAATGGATTTTACCACAAAATATGCAAACAATTTGTGAGCTATTGTTTTAGCATCGCCGAACTTAACGCCCATGTGGCAAATTTATTGTGAGCTAAGTTCTTTCAAAAGACTGATATGTTCTTCTATCACAACTTTTCTGCGTCCATCCTCCATGATTAATGTTTTATCTTTTGACCGTCAAACGATATGCAAATGCACAAATCCAAATGGGGCTGGTTGATGGCAGTCAGTGTGGTCCTAGTTTTGGCACGAGCACGTCAAATCTTATTACGATCGATCACGTTTGTTAGATTGTCTGTTGTCACTAATCCAATATCTTGCAATGTAGCGCAGACGATGGCAGCACCTGACTGATCAGATAAATACTGTATGGATCCAATGTTCTGGATACAACAGATAGTCCAGTGTCTGTTGGATTTATTTATTAAGAAGAAGTAATGTTGGTTAGTTGGAAGATCAACGTTAGTAAAACTTGAAACTGTGCTGCGAGATATGGACGGTTGATCTAAAGATGCGCGGTGCGCGAGCGAGTCGCGAGAAAGTGGACTCGGCAATTTGTCAAATTTTCGCGGGAAAATAAATATTATCACATTTTTTTAATATTATTATGTAAGGCGCGGCAATTTTTATTCATTATAAAATGTAAAAGTAAAAATTAAAGTATTAATATTGACACAAAACTGTTTTATAAAGGGTAATTTTTTTACCAGATTTTAAATAATTCAACTGCTTTGGGGCAGTACTTGCTATCAAAATTTTATATTGATATTTTGTATGCTTAATTGTATGTACCTAGAGCATCTATTCCGCACCCCGCGAAAACTAATTTATAAAAAATAAAAAATTCCATACAATGGCGATCCACCCTACTGAACGCTCCACGTCGCGTCACACCAAACCGACTCCCTGGCAAAAGGAGCGCGAATGTCCAGCTTGTGCCATTATTCAACCCGAAAGCTTATGTATATATATTAAATTAGGCTTCTGCTAATGTGTGAGATTGCTTAGAGATTTCAGTCAATAATTAATTTCACAAGTTTATTATTGTATGCTAGTATATCTTCCTGCTCACCTCGATTAAAATATAAATATATTACTTATTTTGAACCTTGTTCTTTTGTCTAACAAAAATCTGTTTTTTTTCTATGAAAAAACACAATAATATGAATGCAGAATCAAATAGAAATATTTCAAAGCAAATTTATACCACGTGCCAACGTAAAGTAACAATTTCCCTTTTCATATTTTCCTAAAAAAAATGAAAAATAAATTATATATTTCAAATTCCGGGAAATTCTCTCGTGTTGTTGTGATTCACTTCAAAGACAGGAAAAGTAAACAGAGGTGAAGTAAGTATTTATAATTATAGATGCCTTTATGGTCCTACCAGGAACTGTAAAAGATATTTCTTGTGATAGCACGAAGTATTTGCTCATATCAAATGACTTTTATGTTAATCGTCCAATTAGAAAAATGCCACGACGTTTTCGGCCGCATTTGTAGCAGTTCACTTTCGCTCCGCTACATTTATGGTTAGTATATCCATAACTCTATCTTCGGATCGCCACCTGTCTATGGGTTTTGCCGTCTATGGTTGATCGGAGCCAGCAGCGCCTCTGACGGTCACCGAGTAATTCAGTACCAAACGGACAACGCAGGGGCATTTATCTCAGCTTTGGCCTTGAAACCCATTTGAAACCGCCACGCCCACCTCATTATTCTTAGAGAAAACGAATAATATGGCTAAAAGCTCAGATCTGATTGGTTAGAGCAGAATGATTGGTATGATCTCTCGCTCTCTTGTCATTTGCTGCCGAAATACTATCATTTCGCGTCGAAAATATTGCGTGTTAAAGTTGTTCGTGATAAAAATACAATATAAGCCAGTATAGTGTTAGCGAGTTACAAACATATATTCAACCTACCTACGTAAGTTCAAGTTTAAAGTGAATTGATAGTTTTTAGGTTATTCGTTCGGTTTTTTGTTAAACAATGCTTCATACTTAGCATATGTCTTCCTCCACAAAGTATAAATGTTATTTATTACATCGACCGACTTATTCATGTTATTGATTAGTGTTATTCTGTATTATCTTATTGTTATAGTGAAATTAAAGATTTTTAAACATATGTAACCATGAGTTCAAAATAGTCAGAAAAATGTCGGAATTCATCGTCGCACTGTCGGACAGTCATGTTTTGGAAATTTTCTTTAGTGTTTTTGCAAATTTCTTGTCATTTTGGGTTTCTTCTTCTCAGATGAACAAGTTTCATATTAAGGAAATACACTGTAAAAGTTTATTTTCTTAGTCAGATGAACCTTGCCCTTGGAAAATATTTCGACATTTTTCTGCTTCAAGGACATTTTTATTTTTAAAATATTTTTTTGGGCTAGTGAATGAATGGAGTAGGCCGAGAGCAATTATATTGTCTATAGTTGCATCTTATTTTTAGATGACCTTGAGTTTTTTCTACCTTGTCTACTGCTCTTTTCCGCACGGTAAGTACTGCTTGTATATCTGTGGTTAAGGACTGTATAATTCTGTTCGATACAAAAAGCCTGAAGATATCTATCTAGAGAGTGGTATATTTATGGGACAACGGGAAAGAAAACAGGTTCATCTGGAAGGATTGGAGCGATTGCTTCAGGCGACATTATGGGAGGAATCTTGCGGACATTTCGTTCTTGTTTAGCTAGCTGTTGTTATCGCTGGACATCACGTTATCCATTATAAATTTTGCAGTTACAATAGTTGATTTGCATGGCGCCTTTTTATGAAACAGGTCAGATTACAATTGTTGAATTCCTTTGTCACTATTTTACTTATAAAAGTGCTACCATTTTAATTCCAACTTTGCAAGTAAATCTTCGATCACTGCACTCCACTGAGATATTGTTATAAATCCTAAATTATGAGTCTCATGTTCTGGTTGAATTTAATCGTAATTAATAACTTAATTAATCGATGTTTCGTTCTTGCCAATAAATGATATCTTGTGACATTCTAAAATTATTTCAATACTACATATAACACCTATCTCAGTCTGTTACAATGGCACTCAACGTGGTGATTAATTTGATACAATATTAATTTGTTACAATTTGTTTGTCATAATTTTAAATTTGTTACATGTATCTCCATAATTCCAAATATTTTTCATGCAAAAAAATTATATATATATATTTTTTAAATTAATAACCAATCGCGATACCCGTTTCCTTGCTGGGGCCACTACACAACTCCGTCTTGGTACGCACTCCTTGCTTCATTTACATTCATACATCGTTTCTTACACACTATTCTGTTATTCTGACTCTTGATATTACCCGACTCAAATATTTGATTCACTTAATGGCGATGTGTCTTCCTTGCGCGTCTACCATTCATTTTCACGTCGTATTTCTTTACAATTACCCAAACCAAGCCCAAGCGTCTCTTTCTGAATCTTATACATTACGCTAACGTGGGTGCATTTATTATTTTTATACGTTAAGAATATATTATAAAGGAGAAGATGTTATACAGATTTCAAATAAATTATTCCGTATTTATTTGAGTAGCTTTGATGTTACTCACTTGTATCTGTTACATCAGATAAAATACAGAGTTATTCACATTCGAGTAGGTACTAAACGACCGAAGAATGCTTCTGGCCCAAAAGTTGTTCTACTTTTCCTGAAAAGCCCTTCGTAACTCTCCAGAAGTTAGCACGTCGGGGGTTTCGAGAAATGTCTTTAATATGGTTTCTGTTTTTTCAGCAACCTTATCGACACTCTCGAAATAGGCACTTCAAAGGTCATGGGGCTGGTAATTAAATTCTTCACACTTGAGATGGCTTATTTGGAAAGATATTGGATTATTTTCTACTGAGTTGTTGGATAGAAAATTTAATTAGATTCGGTTACGCAAGGCTCAATTTCTGCACTTAAAATAAGATTAAATGTTTATATTTTTGGGACTCTTCATTTGTGAAAATCATTTCATATTTACTTTTTTACAATTTTATTTTATTTTATCCAGATCGTTTTCAACTTGTTACTTGCATTATTAGGGTTAGTAATTGATTAACTGAACCATAAGATTTCGAAGCAGGGCGAAACCAGATTGGTCCCAAATAAACATGTTGAACTTATTTATAGTTATTTTAATGATACAAAAGGTGATGAGAAATAATAGTAAGAGTCCATGTTACAAGTAACTGAGTGCTGCAGGATATTTAGGATATTTAAGGACATTTATCGAAGAAAAAAATATCAGATTACAGTTTTATTCTTAAATTATGTTTTAATACATAGAAAAATTATGCAATTTTTTGTTTTTTCGATTTCCTTAATAAAGGGTGTTTTTTGATCATTTAAGTTTTTTTTTTCAATCCCATAATAATCTACATAACTTACTTACCAACCAACTAACCATCAAGCCTTTTCTCCGCAAGAAACCGGAGAACAGCCTAACAACTCGGTCTTGGCACACCCTCCTTGCCTCATTCACATTCATACATCGTCTCATACACACTCTTCTATTGTTTTGACTATTTACATGGCCCGACTGAAGTACTGATTCACTTGATCGCTCCATGTTTTCCTCGGGCGTCCCCCCTTCTGCTACCATTCACATTTGCGTCATATATTCTCCTCACACTCCTTTCTTAGCTCATTCGCTCTACATGCCCCAACTATCTAAGCGTCCTTTTCTTAATTTTATTCACTACCCTTACATCAGCCTTGCTTTCTCTAATCTATCTATAATAACTATTTAATATTCTTTTTTATTAATTTAAACGACCTAATGGGATTTTACGTGATACATATTTTACATGATTTACTGCATAATACAGTGACAACAGAAGAGTACAAAGAAAAATTGTCTGGGCGGGCGGTGTGGATTTCATTTTTATGCAAATCTACAGTTTTATTCAAATATTGTTACAATATACTGAAATATTACCCATCTGGCCACTTATATAAAATATTTTTTCTTTCTTTTGAAACATTTTGTGTTTGTGTGAAGTATTACTTTATTATTATGATTACTTTAGGTTTGTTTCATTACAATGTTTGCCCCTGAGGTGATATCTCACAAAAGCGGCGCTATACAAATTGTCCAGTTAATTAATTAATAAAAATGTTAATTATTAACCTCGATACTGGCCCCTAGTTTTAGTATTGAGGTTGATTTTTATTAGATATAACACGATTTATGTACAGTGAGATACAATAAACAAATTCCGACTAATGAAAGTTTGCACACTTGCCCTTCGAAAAAAGAGGAAGGTCACTCTCTATATTAAACTTTGAAAAATCTGTGTAAAGCCCGGGCAACGTCGGGGACTTCAGCTAGAATTTATTAATGTTTTAACGTGGTTGTAAGCAAAAAGTAGATTTTTTTGTTTGGGAAAATAAACATTGAAATTTAAAAATTATTTGTCTTTAAATATTGGGGGAATATCTCATCCATGTAGTACATACAAATGAAGAAGAGAACCGATATCATGAGTGTTTTTAATTTAGCTAATAATTTAATATAATCATAAACAACACATCATCGTTCAATTTTGAACATATATCAAACAATTCTTTCTCGTTCAGACGTATCTGTTTTTTAAGGCATATGCAAGTACTAACACCTTACAAAATACTTTAAAATGTGCTTAAAATCAGGAACACTTTTTGATACATAACACACTTTTCCTTGTTAATTGTAATTGAATTAATGCTAGGGCGTATTTTTAATGTTGATTAGATTTCATTGCTTGAATTGTTTGAAAATTTCGAGCTCAAAGCCAAACTGTTTCTGACATAACTGATTATTATTATGGACTGTAAAATAAAAAAAAACGAAAAGAGATCACATATAAAAAGTTGGTAAAAACAATTCTAGAACTATGATTGATTGCAAAATATGAAAGTAACTCTGACAGAAATGAAAGTATGTATTACGTATATGAGTATTATAATTTAATAATAATATTCCGGTTATAATGAGATTATTTACCCATCTTATCTGCATAGGACATTACGTGACGTTTGTGTAGTATATTTTTTGTGGGATCTATTGGTTTAGTTTATATTTTTTGATTGTGTCACGTTTGTATCATCAACAGTTTCTGTGTATTGGTTAAAGAACTCTCCAAATTGTTTTCACTATCTTATCTTCACCTCTCTCAGAACGAATATCGACTTGTGAGGCAGGTAATAGGCTTACATTATCACAGTATCTTAATGTGAATAAATGCTCGTGTTGTCGGAAATTAAATTAATTTAACAAATTTATGACATGATGTCATCGAGCAGGTTTATTAAGGGCGATCTTCGATCTCCTTGGTTACTTTTGGGAACATTTCTTTTTTTTTATATATCGGTTATCCATGCTTCAAACATCACGTAGAGTAAAAACCAGTCTCAATAATATTATATATCTAAGATTTGCTCTCTGAGACGCACTACCAAAGTCTTCAGTCAAGAAGGAGTTGAGGAACCCTTGCAGAAACAACGTATAAAATTATACGTTATTTAATAGATAGTTCATCTCTCCTGGAATATTATATGTTGTTTGTACCATAAAACCAGTACCAGTGCCGGCACCAAAATCTGTTATGCATACCACATGACACAATAGACGTGATGGCTCAGCACAGCCTGATACGGGGTGTAGTGATTCAAGCAAAATGTGCCCTGATATATTCAACACGAATCTGGAAGTTTCAAATCAGAAATCTATCATTTTATGTATCAGACTTAAAAACTTAGCACGTACGTTAAATTTAATTGTGTTTTTCAATAGTAAATTGACGCAGTCTGATACAAAACAAAATCAAAAAATGCTTTCTCTTCCATCCATTTCTGTATTTTCTCATCTCTTCTGTTGACCTCAAATATTTCCATATTTAGACACTCCAATAAAATGCTAATACAAAAACTAAGGACTACATTATTTCTTACATATTATCCTTATTTACCACCCTTAAAACAAGGAAGCAAATAACGTGACAACAATTTATAAATAACCATTAGATTTTCATCCCCTGTTCTCCAAAATTACAATCAAGAAGATTATGAATCTCTTGTAAGCTGTGAAATTAGTCCGCAGAGGGTTGTAAGGTTTACGTTTGTGTTCTTTAGCGCCCCAGCGGGGGTGCTTTTCTTAATGTTCAATTGAATTGTTAGATACTGTGGAATTTCGCGTTGTTTCTTTGGAAAACAAAATATCGGAACTTTTATTGTCCATTGTAGTTTATTATTTCATATTTTTGCTGACAGTCGGATGGAGAATTCTTCGCCATTGTACTGTGGTATTATTCATCCGTGTCTATTGTAAAGCTGGATAATAAGTGTACTTTAGCGAAGACACAAAAAGTGTTCAAGTTTTTTATGTGTTATCTCAATTCAGTGATGATAGTAGTTATTGTTGTTTAATGTATCAATTATATCTGTGATTAATTAAAAATGATTGAATATATTTTAAAGGGTAAATTTTTTGATGGAAAAACCGACATATTATATTCACCGTGTTTCATGGTAGTCAAAAGGAAAAGGATATGGAGAGGAGAATTGTATAGAAATACCTGGTTATTCATATCTGACATCCAAATCAGCTAAAGCCATTTCAAGCAACGTTTCAATTCTGAAAGGTGGTCTTACATCAGGGCGAATCCACGAATATCACTCTGAAATGTGGAACAAATGATAAAAAATTTAATTTAGTAAATTTTGAAACAACACAAATTTATCACATCCTTTTTTTATATTCTTTATAAAACTTTTTTTTTTTACAGACAGGTGACAAGATTCTCCGTTCGAATGAACACCGTTAATAAATTTTAAAAAACATTAGATAATTCAGATTTAGATCCGTCAAACATTTAAACAAAATAAACATACATTTCAATTATATCATTCGACCGGTCGGTGGCTGAGTTGACAATGCTTTTGGGTCCCACCCAGGAGTAGTGAGTTCAATTCCTGGGAGGCTAAGTGCTTCATCACAACACTGTGGTGGTAGTAAGAGATTTTCAAATATTGTCAGGTTATTCGGAATATTTGGATGTCTTATAAAAAATGTAAAAAATATTTTTAATAAATCAAATAATTTTGGCACCTACATGAAATGATTTATAGACAGTTCCTATTGATAAAATTAAAAGTTCATGGAACTTGAGTAATTTTAAGCATTACTCGGGAATATAATTTCAAATCACGCACGCACCCATGTTCCGACAACCGAAATTAGTATGTTTGATTATATTTCAAAATATTTGTTTCATTTTTTTTAAAGTTGAATTAAATACATATAGATCAAGTATTCAACTTTTTTTAAATACAATATCAATGCATTATCAAATTCCTAGAATACGAATATTTTAACTTTTTGGTTGAAATCCAAAATGTAATAGGAGATATATCTCAAAAAAATATCTTCGTTAATCTGCTCCTTTAAACATTCATTTTAATTCCCTATTAATATTCACGGCCTCCTGCGTCAGATTAATAGATTGCGTTTAATCAATTATTTAACTTCCTAAACGAATTAATGCTTGAATCATACATAATTTATCGCGTTTACCGGTCAGGCGTCCTATAGAAAGTTCGTGACCCGAAAATGAACTGATGATTACAGTTACACCTCGATAATAAAGTCATTTTATAACAAAACATGTGGTTTCTGTGGGTTATATTTCCTTTCAAGAAAATAAAAATACGTGGAATTAATATATTTTTTAAATAACACCTTTTCTCCGCAATAGTAGGCAGTAAGGATGGACCGCCACGCAATAGGTCTTGGCACACACCATTTGCATCATTCACATTCATACACCGTCTCATGAAAACTCTTCTGTCGTCCTGACTCTTTACATGGCCCGACTAAATTATTTGATTCACTGACTGTTAGTAAAATAAATATATCACATATTAATATAGAAAAATATACATTTCTGGGTTACGAATAACATGATAATATTTTATTCTCATCTCCTACTACCATTACAATAAGCGATTAATGTTGTTTGAGTTGTGATGGAGGACTAAGAATGTCGAGAAATTGAAATTTAGACGCGTAAACCAGATGGGATGTCAACTCAGCCCTTGACCAGTAAATATTTAAAATTCATCAACACTATTTCGTAATACGAGAGTAGGTAAAATAGCGTTATCAAACTTTTTCATGTTCGATTCAGTCGTTTTGCCGCCTGGTGACATATTAATATTGATACATTTTTCAACTGGTAAATGTTATGATTTGGAAAAGGGGGTCTTCAAACCCCCACGTGTGCAACTTTCGCCGCAATTGATATTAAATGCAATAAAATCATTTTTCATGTTCGATACAATATTTTTTAATCATTTATTTTATTTACATAAAAAAGACGCTACCAAGTGAATTTGTAATATTCTATTACACATTGCAGTTCATCTTTTTTGTAAAAAACAAATATAGAGAAACCATAATAGATGTAACATGAAATATAAAATCAGATATAATTTATTTGCCAATGCTGATTTTGCCGTGGTTGTCTATCCCGTTTGTAACAAAAAAATAAATATGAAAACGTACAACAATATTAATGAAAATGAAAAAACAAAAGAATTATTTGCATATTTTATTCATAAGTAACCGAATCATAAATTTATTTCCATATCGATAAGTATATTAAATATTTTGTTAAACTTAGAGCGCTTTTTTGATTCGTCACAAATTTCGAAGTCCGACTCTAACTTTTTTAGATTGTATATTTTAAAAGATTGCCAGCATGAGCCAAAACAAATGCAATTTTAACAATAGGTTTACGTACAGCAACATAAATGTATTTTATTAGAAAAATTGTTTGTGTCCTTAATCTTCTTCCGTTTTGCAACTGTCAGTTGTGCAACAAAATTTAAACTTAAAATCCTCAGTGCGCGACAGTGTTTTTTAGTTTTTTTAGCTGTGGTAATAGTAGCCCTTGATCGACCAAATATTTCTGTATACATCAGTTGCTTTGTTTACCTGTCAGTTAAAGCAGTAGTGTTGCGGGTCACTTTCGTCTTTAAAAATTGTGACTTGGGGTAAGTATTTATTTTTGAAGTGAAACTTCTTTACGCGCGTCATGCAATTTCGAGGACCGGAGTAAAACCGACTCATGACCGAAACGAAAATGCGGGTACCCCCACCACCGATTAAAGTTCATTTGATCTAGTCAAAGTTTTGAAGTAACATATAAATGCTTCTTAGCTCATCCCGACAACTGGCGTTGGTGGTGTAATGGTCAGCATAGTTGCCTTCCAAGCAGTTGATCCGAGTTCGATTCTCGGCCATCGCACATTATTTTTTTGTTTTTAACGCCTTTTTCATTCAATATCTTATTTTTTAGTAGGTCAGAACATTTTTTAAAAGAAAATAATATTGCAAAATAATAAAAACACTTATCTCACTGTGATAAAACATTACTCCGCTAGAGCGCGCTTTGCGTTATTGTGTTGGATTAAAATTATTATCTAATCCGTATATTATGATAATTGTATTACATTTATTTAATTAATTTATTTATTTTGATAATATGTAATAATTTACAGAAAAAAAAATTAAAACTATCTCCCTCTGATAAAATATCCGTTCGCTAGAGCGCACTACGCGATCTTGTGTGGGATTCTATTTCTGTACATTGTACATTATTTTTAAAAATATATTATATTTTGGGTGTGATGTAGGTAACATTATAAAACATAACAAGCTCTCATATTTTCAGAACCTACATAATATAATCAATTTATGCGGCTTTGCTTACAGTTGGTGCTCAGCGTGGTTGGCTTTCAATCAGTTAAGCGAGGTTCGATTCTCGGCTGTGGCATTTTTGAAGTGAAACCTTGTTGAGGTGGGGGAGCCGCTCACGAACGTTCTCTCTCTTCTCTTCTTTCCTCTCTCTCAGACACCAGCGAACTGCGCCACGCCAAGCATCAGCTGAAACTAGAAGTTTCACTTCTGTCTTGCGTAGGCTTGACACACCCACTTTTTTTTTTATTTTATTTATTAATCTTAAGTTAGCTCACATCTTCGTGTGTGCTAATAGTTTTATAAACATATAAACATGTACATTGTTTGGCAAACATAATCTTTCTTTAAATATTTCAAAAAAGTCACAAAAAAAGAAACATTAATAATTGAGATAGACATATTTTCTTAATTCATTTTTGAACTTATTAATATTTTCTATCACAGCAATCTCCTTCGGGATTTTGTTATAGAGTTGAACGGCCTGGTACATCAGAGATTTTTGGGTGCTTGTTTTTTTTCTTGTTGGCAATCTAATTTGCTTAGAATTTCTCGTCCCGTGTCCGTGTATCTCGTTATTGTAATTTATTTTTCTTTATTCAGCTCCTTTAACATGTCTCTTATCCGTGTGTATATGTTGCGCTTAAGTATTATTCGCATTGCTTTATTTTGCAGTATTTGCATTTTTTTTCATTTTCTCTTTATTGCAGAGAAAAAGAATACTTGAACAGTAATTAAAGTGTGGTGATATAATTGTATCGTATATTATCTGGCATGTTTCTTTATTTACTTTGTTTCTGATTCTACCAAGAAATGATATTTTTTTGCAATTTTTTTAATTGTATAGTCTGCATTTTTTGAGAAGTTCAATTTTGAGTCTATAATAACACCTAGATATTTAATTTCTTCCACTTTTTTATGATTTCTCCATTTATAGAAACCTTTAGTTCCTCATGTGTATTTTTTCTGCCTATATGCATGTTTTTTGTCTTATTTACATTTAGTTTTAATTTATTTAGTTTGAGCCATTTTGACAATGTTTCTAAGTCACTATTTATTTTTTTGATTGCTTTCTCATAATTATCTTCTGCAATATAAATTAGTGCGTCGTCTGCAAACAGTCTTATTTTGCAATGTTTTAATATTTTTACCATATCATTTATGTAGAGTATAAACAATATCGGACCCAATACAGATCCTTGCGGTACACCCAGCTTATTTTCAATCGGATTTGATTTATTTGAAGCATAATGTGAAGATTAAATTGGTTTCACAAATTTTAATCAAAAACAAAACTTATTCTTATTTTGAAATACGACAACACAATCAAGTTACACAGTTTAATGTATGAATTATAAAATATTTAACGTTGCATAACGTACTATTTTTTATTCCATTGTGGAAAGTGCGTAACGAAATCGTTCGACTTGTCACAACGCAACATATACGCGTAATTTTATTTAATAGCAAAACATAATAATCGAGAGCTTTTCAAAACGTATTAACAAAATTAATAATTTAGTAATCAGGTATAAAGTGTTCGCAAATACGACGTTTGAAGTTTGCCAAGTCCAAATTACTATCCAATATTGTTACCACGACATGTAAACATTGTATTGAAGATTGCAAACTATAGTTGGAATGAGATGTACTTAAATGTAAAAAGTTCAATGTTTATCTAGTTGTTCATACAGTATATGTGGATTTATTAAATGCAGGAGTTCACTAGAGAATTTAAAGTTTTCACAATTTTCTTAAAATAGTTAGGTCGTTTTCAAAAATTCAAACAATTAAAATATGTAATTACGGCAGGTTATTTATGTGCTCTAAAAGGTAAGTTTAAAATTTACGAGGCGTAGAAATTTTCCGTCAAATATTGATGGATCATTTTTTACAATTATTTGTATAATAATTTCAAAAAACATCGTTTGAGTGTACTCCTCACCAGTTCAAAAATCCAAGAAGACAATGACATTACTGTAATGGTTATTATGATAATTAGATGATTGGGGCACTCATGCCACGGAATTTAGTATTTAGGTACATGACGACCCTCTATTGGTGGGACACTCGTACGTTTGTACCGCGCCCGTGATATTATTACATGCAGTGTAGATAACTCAGTTATAAAAAATACATTTGTTTTATTGGGGACAATTGCTTGCTTCCTCTGCTGTTTTAATGAAATCATTTTAAGGCGATGCACTACATCTTGTAATATTTTGAATCGAGCCGCCACACAGTGGGCTGAAAATCGCCTTTCATAGACATAGAGACTTGAATTTTCAAGGGTATTTTTTTTGGCTAGAAATGGATTCTGCTGATCATTACTATGCTATAAAATTTTGTACGAAGCAATTGCGTGTACAAATGAAGGAGTTATCATTTTTTTAAGAAAAATTTGTATGGCACTGACATTAAAAATGAGGCTATCTCTGGAATCATTAGGTTGGCCATTCTATCCTTACACACAGATATACTACTATTTATTTATATTTTTTGATGTACTTCGTATTGTGGCGCAACTTGCGATTTTTTTTTAAATCCTCAAAGTTGAAAAAAACTGTTTTTAATGTTGATGATTCATTTTAATGCTTAAATGCTTTTAGGCGTGCAGTGAAAATAAAATATTGTAAACTAAACAAAACATACTCATATGTAAAGCATTTAAGCATTAAAATGAATCATCAACATAAAAAAAGTTTTTTTTTCAACTTGAGGATTTAAAAAACAAAAATGGCAAGTTGCGCCACAATACGAAGTATGTCAAAAAAAAAAAATAGTAGTGTGTAAGGATAGAATGGCCAACCTTGTGATTCCAGAGATAGCCTCATTTTTAATGTCAGAGCCATACAATTTTTTCTTAAAAAAATGATAACTCCTTCATTTGTACACGCAATTGCTTCGTACGAAATTTTATAGCATAGTAATGATCAGCAGAATCCATTTCTAGCCAAAAAAAATACCCTTGAAAATTCAAGTCTCTATGTCTATGAAAGGCGATTTTCAGCCCACTGTGCGCCATCAAAAACACTCCTTACATAGATGGCGATAAGGTTTAAATTCCCGCTGAACACCATCCAGCTGTTTTGATTTTTGCAAAAAAAAAACATGGCCAAAAAGTGCCTTTTATTTTATTTTGTGGATATTCAGGCATAAATATTTAAATTTTTTCCAATTATTTTATAAATAACTACTTAATTTGCCACATTATACAATAAAACTATAACCGAAAATGGGTTCGTAAGTAGAAAATTTTGAACTTTAAAGCAGTTTTCATAGGCCTTATTTTTTTTTCTGGGCTTATAAAAAGACTTATGTAAAAAATACTCGATTATTTCAAAGGCCAAGATGTATTATACACGCAGTATTTATTTGAAGCATCTGAAACATTTCTACGCGACCAAATTTTCAAACCAAAAACACATGATTTTGCATTGCTACGTAGTGCATCGCCTTAAGAGACAACCTCTACTTTTATTTCTACATTAGTAACATTTAACGTTTTATGATGGACTGTGAATTCCTAACATAACTTTAATTTAATACTTTTTTGAGTTTGCTATTAAAATCTTGTTAAAACTTTTTTTAAATAAAACTATTTTAATTGCCTTCGAAAATCCAAAAACCACTGAACGAAATTCAATTCACAAAATCCCATGGCTCCACGTACTTATGTACTTCTTCCAGGCAGCTGCATTGATTTAAAAAATACTAGATTCACCTCGTGACTCAAAAAATCCCAACTTTAGTTAGTTTGAATGATGATACTACCGCGATACACAAAAATACAGTGTTTTCCTGGGGAACATAGTGGTTTTACTTACCTCGAGTTCTTCGGGAAGTTTCTTGGGGAACATAGTGTTTTTACTTACCTCGGCAGATGTTATCAAAATATTTAGATACCTACCTATTTTTTAACCATGCAACCATATCATCATCACCGATGCTCCAATACCTAAGAAGTCTATTTTTTATCAAACATCACCCAACCCTAATCATTGCTCCAATATTTCAGCCCAATTATACTACTACTTAATTGCGGCATCTTCCCCAGAAGGGGTCTCGAAATACTGCAAATTTGAAAACGTACTAGTATTTTTGATTCCAATGTTTTATCTCCCCACGTGTGTGGGTTTAAGGCATATGGTATAAGGAAGGGTGGGCCGGAATTAAACCTTTAGAATTTTCTTCGCTAGATCAATCCAATTTTAATGCCATTACACTACTTCCCAGGGCGGTTCGAATAAATCGTAAGGAACCCCGCGGATCCTGAAGGCTAAAGGCTTTCGCAGCTAATAAATTTCAGTACTTTATTCGCGAAGGGAGAAAAGAAGCCTCGTTCTATAATATATTGTTTCATAGTCAATTAAGGGAGGCTGAAACACGTAAGGGCTTTAAGGGGTAGATTCAGATACGCATTAGTTCAATTATTATACAACTGTGGGATTATAATAAGCTAGCAGATTTAAGTGAAGCAGAATTTAAAGAAGGGTTACTCAGAAAATGGTGGAAGATTTATTTGGCTGAATAACGTGTTTCATAAGATCGTCTGCTAATGATGTTTTAGAATATTCCCTTATTTTCTCCTTTTAAATTGCTGATCGTGATACTCCAATTTATGAATAAGAAGAGGCTCCATTAAAGACAATCATAACAACAGCCTGAACTGATTTTGTGTAACTTTGGAATAACGATAATATATTTAAGAATATTTCTTTAGCCACCGCTGAAAATCACCTATGGGGTGCTTAGCGACTGAATTTATATAAATTGTGTAAAATTTATAAAACTGTTATACATAAACCGATATTTTATATTTTTTAAAACCATGTATTTTTATGTAATATGTTAAAAATAGAGTGTAAAATAGCCTGACTTTAATGCCACCGAGTCTTGGCTTAGCGAATAGTTTTCACTCTGTCGACACTTTTTATAACTAGTCATTTACTAAGGCAATCTTCATCCAGTATTTTGGCTTCCTTGAATTGGTTGATCGCTCATTTTGAGCAGTGTTGAGCTAAAATTTCGGCTCAACAGTTGATCAGTAGGGTTGGGAACAACGGCCGTAAGACTTATAGCTTATGACTTATAACTTTACACATTTATGACCGAGTGAGTATTAAAACATAATACTTCAATAATATGACTTACAACTGTGGCTTAAAACTAAAGACTTGCGACTAACATACATTTTTACTTTATAAATACATATTGTTAAGACTACTGCCCGTGCTTTCAGTGGTAAAATAAAAAAGTACCAAAAATTTCAAGTGTTGACAAACTTGTTAAAACGTTAAAGTGTGTGATTGAGTAGAAAGATAAATCGATCTGAACCAAGAAAAGTAGTCACTATTCTAGATATGTATGAGTAGAAAATTCTAATGTGTTTTAGGTTGTACTTAAAAAACTACTAGTTTTTTCTATTAAGATAATACAAACACACATTGGACTGACTATTTTGATGAGTCTTGCCCGGATCTTGCAAAGTTTATGAAAATGAAGGGTCCGTGACGTAGATGCCTCTTCACTAAAACTGACAAAAATAAAAGAAAAAACCGTAAATCGAATCAAATACTTCCCAAAATTCCTGCATCCCATCTCCTTCCCCACCCACTACTTTCAGCCATAGTCTCACTGGCTCCAGACTGTTGGGAGCAGTTGGGACTCTTGTGCGGTATTCACAAAAAAAATTCCTAACAAAAATTATTACAATTCCAAACGTATATTTCAAAAAAAAAAACCTTTTTGAATTATATAAACCCCTCAAGCAAATGAAAAAAAAATCATCACGTTATCAGTCTTTATTAAGAAGTGTCAATAATCACTATCGAGTTGATGCCATTATTATATTTGACGCTCGAATTTTCCTATATTTTCGATGAATTTTTTGATACGGGCGGTGATAAATTCCCGAGTATAAAAGAATAAGAACTCTCGATAAATATACACGAAATAATTTTATCATAAGACCCCATTTTTCATGAAATATCCGATAAATCAATTTGTTTACAATACGCCCCTGATTTAATCCGTTCTTGATAAAGGCAACAAAGTGCGTTGAACGTGCTTTTACGCTTATTTTATTCGTAATACGAATTATTTTTCTTCAAAGTTTTTTTCGTGGAAAATTATATTTTGTGAAATTATTTCACATATTTCGATTTTTAAGAATACAATTTTTAAATGTTTTTTTTAAATTGTGTTCGTATTTTATATTTTGTTGTATAAATGGAATGCTGACTTTTGCGTAAAAAATGTGTACTTTATGGAACTACCTAGCAGGCGAGTCAATTAAAAAGTGAGAAATACACAATATGGTTGTTGTTTTTCCTTTGTACATTTTCAAGATAAGGTTCGGTGACAGACGAAGTACTCTATACACAAAGTATCGTGTCTTGAAAAGTCTTTTCATGGTGAGAAATCTCAAGTATTAAAGGGTTATTCCGCCGTTTCGTTCAAATCGCATGTTCTTGCAAAAAAGTCATATGAAAAATAATGTTTTTCAAGAAAGTTTTATTGGAAAATGTAGTTATTTTAAAAAAGGAAAATGTAGTATTTACCGGATTAGGCATTTGTTACTTAATAACTTTATGGTATACAAAAAACATGCTAAAATCTCATTACCTTCCCCGTGTAAATGAGGGACCGGTAAATTTATCAATAAATAAGAACATTTTACACTAGTAAAATCACTACATTCATTAATCGACCTGAATGTACAACTAATTTTGCATATTTAGTGGTGTTTAATTTATTTTTAAAGTTACTGTATCATAGAAAGAATTTAGATTTTGTTTTTGTCCAGAAAAAATCGCTGTCGTCTTCCGCCAAAGCGGTAATTAAAATTGTGACCGTGTTTGTCACTGTTCGTCAGCTGTACCCCACCCCGCGCCTCCGTTACTAATCAGTGTACCGCTATATCTGGACGGGGGAGGACGTGCGTCGCTGAATAAAGAAATATCTGCGATCTCCGTGCTCGAAAACGACTTTGTCACCGACCAGGCATCATTACCTTCCAGCATTTTTTAAAGTAAGTACATGTTTTAAAAATTCGAATCATGAACCTATAAACTATAATTAGTCGGACTATTTTTTATTGAAACATAAAGATTTGTAATGTCATTATTAAGCGAGTTATTAAGGAAAGATTGTCAAAACCTCATTACCCTCCGTCTCATTACCTTCCGTATCGTAAAATTTTTTGCCGGATGGTAATTTAGAGGTGTGGAGGGTAATGATAAATTTGTAAGGGTTATTTTTACGTGCATCTGGGACCATGTTTGGGGGTTCATAAAAGTTAATATTATCAATAAAAGCTGTTTCTTGCGTTCTAGCGTCGGACAATTTCAGTTTTGGTGAAATACATATTTTCGTTTTATCTATTTACTGATATGGAAAAACAATCTGTTAAAATTTACCCTGCGAATTTTTATTTGAAAATCGATTTTTTTATACAATGATATAATTACGGAGAATTTAATAACAGCACAAACATTAACTTCTATGAGTGGACAATAGAAAAACAAACCTACAGGGGAAAGGATGGAATCCAGAAAATGAAAACCATAACAACTAAAAAGAAGCTCGAGGACAACCCTCGTAAAATAATCGAAAAGTTAGATGCCACCATGGATGTTTTCTTAAAACACACACGAAACATCGTAATGCAGTACTCCGCTATCAGAGAATTGAAAGATAATCTGACAGACACGGAGGTTCTCATACATGTTGATTTTAGCGAGAACTATTGGTTGAAATACCATGAAGAAATTCAGTCCTTTCATTTTGGTGGCAGCCGAGGACAAGTCTCTCTTCATACAGGAGTACTTTACTATGTAGACAGCCAGACGGGTAGATGTCACAGTTGACATGAATATTGAAAACTTAAGCCTACAAATTGACTCGCCTACTATTTTCAATAATATTGATGACAATATGCTATTGAGCGAATTCGACAGCTCCATGTTTTTGGACGATACTATTGCTTCAACGCCAGAGCCTGCTAAAACTATAGAAAAGAAATGTAAAGTGAAAATACTCTCAAACGTCCCGTTCGACTATCAGCATTATTCCCTTTATAAAAATAGTACGCAAGAATTCAATCCTTTCGATCAATGTGAGTTCGAGAAGTTCATCCGATCCCTAAGAGAGAATATCCTGATTTCGATGAATCAAAACAGCAGTCCCCCAAAACTGTGGAACTCCCACACATGGACATTGACGAGGAAACCAACAAAGAGGATAAGGAGGCGCCATTCAAATACTACTTAGATGACTGGATAATGGTTCAATATAAAATAACTAACACGACACATCATTTCATTGGGAAAATTATTGGAAAACATGAGTACACACTAGAGTACAAAGTAATTTTTTTGAAAAAAGCTCATGGGAATTCCAAAAAATTTGTCTGGCCAACAATTAGTGACGACGATTTCATTTTGGAATCACAAATTCTTCAGCGCTTGCAAGATCCAGATGAGAATGAAAGAGGACAATTCACTTTCAAAAATTTGCCGAACTTTGATTTGAAATAGTTTTCCAGCAAAAACTTTCACAAGAATGATCTCAAGTTCCTTAAATATTATGTTCCTATTTAGATGTAAGACCTTTATCTTGTACTTATTAGTTACATATGTTGTGTTTGTTTTAAGTATCTCTGATTTTATTTTAAACTGCATTTCAATTGACTTCTGATTTTTTCTTATTTTTAATTATTATTTTTATTATTTCTATTTTTCAAATATTACAATGTTTGCTTAGGAATGTGAAAATTTTGTATTTCTTGTGTACAAACCTACTTATAAAACGTAATTATAAAGAATTTGACTATTCCTTATAATTTCTGGGTAAGTAGTATAATAGGAAAATTTTAGTTGTGTTGGGTTTGATGTTCCAGCTGCCTTTTCTTAATTTGTATTTTGATATTTTTTTCCATTATTTTTTAACAATTCATACAGATATTGCAAAAGCATAAGTAAGCAGAACTGATTACGTATGAAAAAATGTATTTCTTGTCTCCAATGTTCAAAAGTCTGAATAAAGCATTTAGTTTTTCACTATAATAGGTTTTTCTTCTTTTTCCTAATCCGCTCACCACGTCAAATGATACTTAGCATGATTTGAAATCTATTTTATTATTCAATTTCTATTCAAATTTCATTATTCACAGACATTTTAAGAACCTTAAACATGTTCACTACCATCTATTAATATTTCATTACCAAACTTACTTACCATCCAAATTTTTAAATGACCATCCAACAGTTTTTCATTACCATCCACACCTTCATTACCTTCCATCAATTTTCTTCGAATCCAAGTGTCGCACAAAGGTGCCCTTTTCGCTTTTATACATCTGATAGGTACGGGAACCCATTTCTATAAAAATATATAGTAAAAAGGCAAAAAAAAAAAATCCGCGGAAACAGGCAAATTTGAACGAAACGGCGGAATGACCCTAAACATCTTGAAGATTTTTATTTCGTGACAAAAAGAGTTGAAGTCAATTTCTCGAGAAACATGAAAAAAATTAATAGGTTACAGGTAATTAGTATTTTTAACAGATAACGGTTTTTTTTCAATGCATTGATATTATTTTGTATTACATATTTTATGCGAAAGCTCCAGGTATACTCGCACTTCTTTCTTATGACACGATCTTAAGATAAAACATCGCTTATAATGTATCTTGGTTGAAATAGCCAGTACTCCCTATTTTATCTTTCGCCAATCCAACCCCAATCAAAGTTGTCATAGTTGCAATTGGTCAAAGAGTGGAAATTAAAATCATTTTTGATTTTCATGAATCAAATATGTTAATTTCTTCGATCCCAATAACAAAAGAAATATAATCATAGCAACCAAGGATTTAAATAAGCCTTGTTTATATTTTCTCGTTCCTAAAAATGTAGTTTCGGTGAAGGTTACGTTTGGGGCTCGCATAACAAAATGTTTTATTTATTTACTTTTTTTATGCGACCATGGGGCTTTTACATTGGGAATATTGAAATGTTTACAATTTTGTGCATAAGAGTTACAAATAATGGTTACAAAAAATAATTTCTAACATGAATGTTGTTAAAAATTGGATTAAAAAAATAATTTTTTTAAAATCATTTAAATAAAACAATATTTTGACATACAAAAAATGTTGTATGGAAGTTTCGAACATCGTATTTGTTACATTAAAAATGTCGATTTCATTGGTTTATTAGTTTGCCAAACTATTTGCTAGATAATTTTTTTATGAATGGTGGCATTTAAAAAGGTCCTTATGCCTTGTGTGTCAGTAGGTACTCTTAAATTGACCGGACTCAGAATTTTGCAACAATCGAGCTCTGAATTTACAATTTTGAAAAAAAAAACATAGGACGCTTCTTCTACGACGATACTCACAGTGTATATATGTTTAGGGTAGTTAATAAAAAAATGGGGATGTTGAATCTTAATTTTAAAAAGCGAAAAAACTTTCGCAGAATTCTTTCAACATTTTTAATGTGGATTTTATGGTGAGGTGACCAAATGACGGAATAATGCTCTAATTGGCTACGAACTAAAGAGACAAATAAAATTTTCATGACAGGAAGTGAATTAACGTTTTTTTAACGGCTGTCAATAAAAATACTAATGTTTTTATACTATTGTTTGTAATTTAATTTATGTGGTGCACAAATTCTTGCTTTTAATCAAATATAACTACGAGGGATCTAATTTTAGTTAATATCTCTAATTGTATATAATCTGTCGCATAATTATTATCGTATTGGAGATTTTTTTCGACAGAAGGTTATCGATTTACATTAAATTGAGAAATATATACTCCAATGATACAAATAATGCAATTTGATTGAAGCTCTTTAATTTATATATCATCAGCAAAGAGTATTATTTGAACATTGTGAAAGCAGGATGTTTTTTCGTTAGTAAAAAGGACACTAAAAATATTAAGTGATAGTAAGTTTTTAAACAATAAAAGCTACTTTTACTTACACAGGAGGATTCTTACACGCCCGTCAAATGTTGGTGTGGTAAAGCCGACCTTGAACCCGGTTTAAGACAGTTTTAATCAAACAAACGCCTTGGTAATAAATCAAGTGTTTCAGTGTTCTGACCTTCATAATATTTATACCACGTTTTATCAGTAAAACTTAAAATGTTCTATTTGTACGAATATGTTTTTATTTTAACGTTTTTACCTTGCCGGAATGAAATAATGAAATACAAGGCTGGTTGGAATACCTTATCAACATCAATGTAGTAGTATATCATAATGCCATTTTTTTGTAATATTAGCCCTCTAGTACACCATAAAGTCACGAGTCACCACCTGCGAGTCAATAGGAAATCCGCAGTTTTAAAGTACAAAATTTTGCAATCAATATTTAAAAGTCAAAATTAAATCAAGTTTACATCAATACTTTCAGTACCTATTGCCATAGTGAGAGACCACTATTTATTCCGGAATGAAGAAGCGCATTAATAGGCTACCAGATCAACGTATTTAGCTACCAGATTTGAATTCACAAAACGTCAACGTTCTTTGTATATTTAATTAAAATCTATAAGTACATTTCGCTCAACCTTATTGTAAGTGTTTCAGTAATCAAGTCGTCCCTCTAAGAAATTTCTGTGTTTCTAATCCCATTGAGGCAGCCATTCCTTTGCCGTTCATTCTATTGACAAGTGTTTTCATTCACCAGTAAAGGTAAACGTTTCTTGTTTGACTTCCACTCTCGAGAAGATGAAAAAGTCACAATTTTGAAAAAGAACCTTCTTATGAAACCTATTTCCGGTTGACCTGTTAAGGCTAAGGGGCTTAAGCCGCCCACACATTAGTACAGGGAGATTCATTACTGACTGAACATTCACAAGAGGAAATGTAAAATGACGTCTATAATTAAACAATCCACTTTTGTTTTTATTTGACTGCCTTTGAATTTAACAAAGATACGTTTTTTTGTGAAGAATATTGCCTCGTAATGAGAAGTCCTTGTGGGATTTTTAAGATTTTTATTTTTCTTGCTGATTCTACCTACTAGAAGAACAATGATACATCAATTATAATAATACACTTATATATTGGCAGACACGTTTAAAATGAAGACACTCGCTGTAACAAGTTAGATATGTAGAAAACTCTGCATTGTGTCGTAGATAATTATTTGATATTAGTAAAAACTAGATCACAGAAAAAAGATGACGTAGTTTTCTTACCTTAATAAACCATTCGCCCAACATTGTTAGTTTTATTGAGAAACATTTCAAACAGAGATCACGGTATGCATAATGATTACTTTGAGTGGCCAAAGCGCATTCGTTTTGGTATTTTTCAATTTTTATTTTTATCGTTCAGTAATTATCCTTGTATTGATTATTTTACTAATCAGCTATCGATGAAGCAGTCTGTATTTTGCCCCAGAGTTCTAGATATAAAATCTATACATCGAGCTAATCCATCGAATGAGGCTTCGCAAGTTAACTGTTTAAAAATGTATGAAAGCCTCAATAACTAAATCCCAGAATCCCACTCACAAGTATTGGATTTCAATGAAATTTTCACTGCGAATCCCTCATCAATTAGTTGGAAAGTCAGGCTTCATGGCATTATTTCATTTCCTTTTGTTTTAATATATTTAATTTCCGTTGGCTTGACAGAAAGGGTCTATGCAGGAATGAATTAATACAGGATCATGGTTTAGGACTTTGAACTAAAACTTCAATTACATACTGTTATCATTTTTACCCTGGTAGAAAGGCTAAGTATTAAGACCCTTAAATAAAGTCGAAATCTCAATGAAGTAAATCAAGAAGCCATGCCCTAAAATATGCAAAACGCGGCATTGGTGTATAAGACAGATATGCGGTTGATTTTTTTCTAGCAAATATCTAAGATAAAGTGGGAATCTTAACGAAATAAGTGATGAAGTCTTCTACAAACAATATTCGGCGCGCGGCCCGGCGTAATGGATGGACATATGATCGAATTTGCCCTAACAGGCATGGAAAGTTGGTCTTTTGTTGGGGTATACTTGAAGTATTTCGTGTAGGAAAATAAAATCTGGTGCTTACCGCTAATTTGATAATTGAAAACCGTTTTACATAAATCAAGAGAAATCAGAGATAATGAGAAATAAACGAATAAAGGAGTGTAAGGAGAATTTATGACGAAAATTTGAATGGTTGCGGAAATCGGGGACGCCCAAAGAAGACACGGTAAGATCAAGTTAATCAGATACTTGAGTCGGGCCGTGTCAAAAGTCAAAATAATAGGAGAGTGTGAATGAGGCAAGAAGAGTGTGCCAAGACCGAATTGTTTAGCGGTCGGTCCTCTGCTCTCCCCTGCGTGGAAACATTATGATTGTTAGTTGTTTTATCCTATCTAGGTTGCAAAGGTGCTCACAATGCGCCAGCAGTAAGTGAGTTACCGGCGGAGTGGTAACAGACAACTTTTCCTAATGCGCAACAGATGCCGGTGCTTCATTACGACGTTTTACCGCGTGACAATGTTGGCATTCTTTATCCGTTGCACTGTTGGCAATTTTAGAATACGCTGAATAATCGATGTCTGCTGCATATTCGAAAGCAAGCAAGGCGAACAAATGATGCCCGTGTTAATGTGCGGCTCTTTCGGCTCTTTGGCGTTCTTATGCTCTGATAATGAAACAATGTTTGAGTGTGATATTTTTTCTATATATGTAATATAGATGTTTACACTACCATCTATTGAAAGCTTATACAACTTAAAAATGCATTACCACTCTTTTTCCCTATAAAAAATCCTTAAAATCGTAATAAAAAATATTGAGAGGGGCGGAGGAGGGGCCCTATCGGGTCCAAAACTATCACACCTTTCAACCTGGAACCAACCATGCAAATTTAAAAAATTTCATTGAAATCGGTTGGACGGTTTTGGAGATTATCGTGTACGTACACAGTGACACGTTATTTTTATATATTAAGATTTACTTATTACCAAATTGTATATCAATTTTTTTTTCTACTTACGTCACAAAATTTAATACATACCATATTTTTAAGAAAAAATCCTCTAGTCTATGGAGGTAATTGTCTGAAACCGGTTAGTCAGAAAATAAACAAGTCGGATAAAGTTTAAAATTGTATTAAAAAAAGTATATAATAACTATTTTAATGCCACGATCATAAAAATTTTGCTTAGTATTAGTAAAACCTTCTATTATATAAGCCTCATATAATAACATTTTCCACAATAAGTAGTGTAGATAGTAGTATAGCACCCTTTTTGGCAGCCGGGCGCGTCTTAACGCGTCATAAGCGTCAACAACTTTGTGTTTTTTTAGTATTTTCAAGGGAAATGAAGCAACATCCCTTTGAAATTATTTTAAAATCAATCAATCAACATTTTAAATTAACTTATCAATCATTTATTAGAACTTTTTAATATGTGAATTGAGTGCAGTGTGTTAAAATTGAATATTCGGATATTTTGCTCAAAATATTTGACATTCGAAACGAACGTCGATCGGTAAATGCACCCCAGATGTTTTCAATGGAATTCTCGGAAACTCTGAAGGGCCTAGCAAGTGTTAGTAAGCTAAGCCCAGGGTAATTTATTATACCGACCGTCGCCTTTTATTGCGGGCAGAATGCACTGCTTCGATAATCACCAGGATGGACTCACCGAACGCCTATGTGAGGTGTCAGCGCTTTGTTAGCAGCATAAACATACTTGACGGATGACGAACCTCGTGTTGGCACTTTTGGTAGACGCGGTGAACTCTCTCGCTGCAGCAGCTGGTCCAGTTTCTCCACCACCTAAGATTCATGCTGCAAATTATCCATCTTATATCTTCGTCGAACGTCACAGTGGTGCTGCCAAGGTCTGGTATCTGTGAGAGGATATTCTGTCAGCACTTTATTAGCAGCAGACATATACCTGGACGGATAAAGAACCTCGTGCTGGCACTGTTGGTGGACGCGGTGGACTCTTTCGCAGCAGCAGCTGGTCCAGTTTCTTCACCACCTAGGATTCTTGCTGCAGAGTATCCATCTTCTATATTCGTGTCACCTGCTCCTGTACTTCATTTTAATTAACTTAACTTTACTTTATTTTTGCAATATTTATATTTTTTGTAATATCAGCATCAACTGTAAAAGCGCCCCTGAGGTGATATCTCACAAAAACGGCGCTATACAAATTGTCCAATAAATAAATAAGTAATGATTATATAAGTCTCATGTGATAAAAATTCTCCACAATATATTACAATAACCAACATTTTACGTATTTTGCTATCACAATAATACCTGATCGTAAATTTCCGAAACAGAAAATTTTCATATGAAACGGCTTTTTTTAATCAAAATAACAGAATTCGTTTCTGTGAATTACGTTGATAAATTTATATGGAAATTAAAATGCGACGTAAGATAATAACAGTGTAAAATAAAAACGTATTTTTTTCAATTATATTCGGAGTCTTTATTCGATAATGTATTTTTAAGACATGGAGCATGTTGGACATTGTTCATAACGATGGTTTTTTTTAAACATTGAAGCTGATTAGGAAAAACTGCGGAGTTAGTATTTTTAAAGGAATTCTTTGCCTAGTAATGAAAACGTGAAAGCTTTCTCCTCATTATTTCTCGTTATGGTTCAATTCAAATGTAAACGGCCGCTTCAAAGTATTTAATAGCATGTTTTAACCCTTATCTGGTGAAGCGGTACAAACGTTCTGTGATAATTTTGTGAAAGAAGTTAAATGTAAGAACGCTTAGGTTCTATTGTACCGTCTTCAATAGGAATGAAATTTCCAAAAACACGTAATTTAATGGATTTTATCAAGAGAAAAATTTTATGAAGTTTAATTTCATATACCACAAGTTTTGTTACCATTTATTGGAAAACCAAGTTCGCTACTTTTGGTGAATTTGAAGGTTTCCCGGCTTCATTGAGTGGGGTTTGTCTAGATCTTGAAGCTGAAGTGTCTGCCCATCTACTGCGTGGCGGGCCGGATCGAGAAAGGCTTTTTGATCTCTTCATCCGGACCAACCCATCGCCTTATACTCATATATAGATTCATACGCCCGTCAATCCTGGACACATTGACCTCCAGTTTCCTAGCCACCCCTTATTCATTTTTCCTTCCCAGAGCTTCCTCTTATTATTTTCCTTAAGAAGACGCTCTACATATCATCCCCTAAAATGACATAGTCCTTGAGGAAAATTATTTGGCTCAGGGTTGTATTTTTTGAAATCAGATTAATTAATTAATCCTTCATATGATCCATCAGCAAAAGCTGTCGATCAATGAATTCTAGCGTCTTAAAATTAATATGCTGTTTTCTTCGTCTGAAGACGGTCACCATAATAATGTTACGTGCATTACAATGTACATCAAAAGCATCTAAAAATCTATACAACATGTAAATCCTGTGTTTAATCTACTTTATTACATGTTTTGCAATGACTCATAGTATTTTCCGAAAATGGAGCCTTAAAATTTTCCATGAATTATTGACTGAGCGTGGTGAAGTCCTGTTTTAACTTGACCTTGTGGCATTTCATCTCTTTGTAATTTTTTTGTATGTTCTAACGAAAATTTGCTGCATCTACTTTAATATTCAAGCAAGACTTACTTTGACTGGATGGGTAACTTTGACTGAGCGTTTCAATATTATGGTAGAAAGAAATATATTTGTCATTGAGATAGTGACGTTTATTTGGACTAATTTACTGACCTTATTTAAAATAATACAATAAAATATGTTGTTTATAATTATGTAGGTAGGTATTTAAGTACCTTTTTAAGAATCTTATTGTTTCATAGTAAATTTTTGTTTTGATTTATTAAATAAATTAAAAATTGAAACGTACTTTTTGCCCGCGAGGCTTACTATTTATATGATTACTAGTTATTATTATTCCAAATGAAAAACCCAGGTTTCTAAACTTAAAAAAAGATAATTTATTTCACCTTTTGTTTGAATGTGAAACCGCACAAGAGTCTGTAATATTCTCGCCTTTTCGCCATTCTTTTATTTTTATTCAAACAATATAGAATTTTCTTCTCTCTTGGCTATGACCGATGTTTAAATTTTTTTTTTTTTCTAAGGCTTTGCATATGTGTTCGCAGGGATGGAAAATTCCTCCCCTACAACACATAAGCCTCCATGAAAATTGGACCCTCTTCTTTGATATCTACAGAAAGCTACTTAAAGCTCTCTTGTACTATATATCTTTATAGACATATGTACTTAACTAATTAATACGTTATTTACGATCTTGAACGCAAATATACCCGTATTTATATTGTAATTAAATTCCATCAAACGTTGTGTAATTTTTTTGATTTATGATATAGGATTTTAATTACTTTCATTTTTGTGGTAACCCTCTTGGTTCTGATCGAGGTGTTGAGTTCAAAGTTGAATTAGTCTTTCTATTGCAAACCTAGACTTAAATGAATTTTCTGAATGAGCTAACTTTCCTATTGTAATTATTCTGATTCCCTGCACCCTAACAAAATCGTAGTTAAACGCTGATAAAAGATATTATACATGTTTATTTGGACAGGTAATTTAATATAACTCAAATGGTTAATTGCTAGTAAATTTGATTTTGGTGAACTTTTGTGTCTGTGTGGCACCACTCCTTTATGATTCTGCTGCTATAAGGTACATGTAAAGATTGATTTAGTAGGTTAATGTAATTAGTTAATTGCATATTTGACGAACTCGGAATAGCCCATTTGCTGGCATAATTTGGCTCCAATCCTCCATCAAGTAAACGAGATGATCGGGAGTGGACTAGAAATTTGCACAATCCTTTGACACGGCTCCTTGATTGATACCTAAGTTATCGTGTCCCAAGAAGCCTTCCACGTCATCATGTACTGCATTCAAGTTTCCCCCCGGGTCCCGATACCCCCAAATTCCGACCCCTCCTTGGACTACAATTTACTTAGGGCGAACCGGTTTCGTCCTATATACAATCATATACTCACGGTTGGTGTGGACTTACGGGTCGTGAATCCTCATTCCACGTTTAAGAGAAAATGCGAGGGTGGTCTATAAGACCTAAAATGCAAGCTGTATGCAGGTCCGCATTCTCCAGTAAACAGTACATACGAATAAATATATGTATACATACAGTTTGGGAAAGGTTTATAACTCGCAATACGAGGCTATCTACCTCGCATCCCGAGCTCGGATCTCGCGCCAAGAACTCTGCGAAGCTCTAGGTCTGGTAACCGAATATATACGTACTAATAAGGTGATACTAATAAATACTAGTAGAATAAGGTCATATTTGATAGTTTGTTTTGGAGAGCTATCGAACTCCAAGCTTTTGTTTGTTTGGTTTTGACGTTTTTATTTAAGAGAATCGTCATCTCTATTTGGTTTGGTTAATGGTCTTGTTGTAGGAGCGACCACTGCCTCCTATTGATGAACTGTATTTGTTTTAAATTTTACCTCCAGGGTTCAACATTAATTTTTGTTCATCCTATCCCGTGATTTTCCAATTGTTTCAAGTGGTTGATTGCCACATTAGAGAGTACTCGACCCTCAAATATCTCAGGCAACTGATGGGGTTTTGTATGAGCACCCAATCAATAAAATTCAAATGTTTCGTATAATTATTCGATATAAATCTGGCTAACCCGTGATTTTTCAATTGTCGATTGTGAATGATAAGTATTTGTAAGCACGCAGCTTCCAGCTGTTTCAGGTAACCAATAAAAACTGTGCGATTATCTAATCAATGGTATTCAAATGTTTCATGTAATTTTTTGATATAAATCTGGCTAACCCGTGATTTTTCAATTGTCGTTTGTGATTGATAAGTATTTGAGAACACGCATCTTCCAGCTGTTTCGGGTAATTAATAAAATCCTTTGTGACTAACTAATTATGGCCAAGGTCGTTTTCAAACTATGCGGTTGACCCAATTCTCCAGTGATCCTTTGTTTTGTAAACAAATAATATAAACATCTCCTGACACACTAACCTAAATGTGAGATTTGTTTATTTTAAAATTCCTTAGAAGTCATTTGTGCCTCTTTACTGATTCAGTTATGATACCGTTTATTGTGCATAGTTAATTTAAATATTTTTAATTCCTTTATTGAAGTTAAACTATTTATTTCATTTTCCGAATTTAGTAAATTTACTAGGTTAAATGAAGAATAAATATACATATATAAGTACACATATCTCGATTATCAAAATATGTTAACTAAGAGTACATATATTAATAAATAAATATAAAATATATGATTCTACATGGTCTTGAATATTAATAAATACATATTTTCTTTTTCAATAATATAGGTATGTCCTCGGGTAGGTATTAAAATCGCTACCATTTCGATGTTTCGATTAATAAATAAAATACATATATATAATTACATTACTCATATATATATATTCTTTATATACAATATTTTATTTTATATTTATAAATATATATACAAATATACAATATACATATATTAATGTGTAATTCTTTGTTTTGTTGTTTTAATTTAATATTCAATTGATATACTTCCACTTCACAGCCCTCCTGTGTCTCCTGGGACCTGAAAATTATTTATAAAAGGAAAACTCACCCACGTCAAGGTATTTCCGGTCGGGTAGTACACAACAACCTTGATGAAGAAATCCTACCTAATTAATTGTATTTTTCAACTAATTTCAAAATAAATCTTTTCGACTATTTATTCCTATTTAATATTTTATTCTCGCTTGAATCGTATAAATTAGCTGATAATTGATTTTCCTTCCGAACGAAGTCCTAATTCAGAAAACCCGTTGATTTAATAACACTTTTCTAGTTTAAGCTTTTGAATGATAGCTGTTAAAATACTTTTTTCGAAATGATAGACTGATGATTAAAATTCCGGTTAAAACGACAAACACTTTTAACACTGTCGCTATACGCACGATGGATTTTAATTGAACAATTTATTAATTCTAAATTTCTTTTTATATAAGTTGATAAGAAAATTTATTCCAAATTGTGCAAACTTTTAATTTACTCGACTATTAATAAATTAAATTTTTTCTAACTGTTAATTTTAGAACAAAGATTTAAACGTTTATTATTATCGAATCCTTTTTTTTTGTTTTTGTGTTTCTTTTAACCTAAGATGAAGTATTTATTACTATTATTATTATTTTTTAACCAAATTGACGTTAAATTATAATCTATTTTTAAATATCAATACGCGATCACGTTCACTTTAGATTAACGATAACAAACTCTTAAATTTAATTTGAATGTTTTCACTTTGAATGAAATAATTATTTTTAAATTTTTAATTAATTCACAATTCACTTTTTGCACTTCACTTAACACTTTTAAGCACTGAGTTTAAATTATATTTATTTTCACTGTTTAACCAAATTAAACTGATTTAACAAAACTTCACTGGTGGGGTTTTCAGAATTTAGAAACTGAATTTAAGACTTTTTACAAAACTTTCTAAGTCCAGGTACTTGTTCAGAATTTAACACTTAGATTATTTCACTAGAATTTTACCAATAGACGTAGTACTGCCATGTAACAACTTTTCAAACCCTCGGCGCGACTGTCCTCCTGACTGATGAGTTCCATCTTTTATACCCCTCTCAGGTTCCAAAAGACGTATCTGAATTTCTCTTGATGCTTAATTCTATCTCCTATCAACTCGTAAATCCAAACACCCCTTCCATCAATCTCGATTGTCCTCCCATAAGATGTTCTGCTTTCCGGCTCTGGGCGGTAGTTAGTTTTTATCTCACAAATCTAAGTCGATAGGGTCCGAATCGGGTAAGTCTGTGTTAATCGCCCAAGCTCCCTTTGTCCTCTGTTCATACAAAAATGTAGTTAAAATCTCATGATTTTGCGTTCCTTTTTTTCTCAATTCGCGATAGGTCCGTCCTCAATAACATATATATAGATCTCAATTTTATGCATCTCGTGCGAAATTGTTTAAATCCATGCTGAAATCTTTACTACGCATTTTTGAATTTCGATTCGTCTGAATTCTACTCAATTTTATTGTCCCTTATATGGGCTTTTCCATTTTCACCAGTACATTCTCTCTTAATGCCGCAGATTTGAATTTTTCCTTATCTTCTTGGATTTTCTTTTATCCGCGACGTTTTCTTGCACAATTTCTTCTTGATTCTTATGTCATTTCTCATAACTCTTATAATTACTCATTTTCCAAGTCGTATTTATTAATTTCACGGATAAATTCGAATTGTATCGCTTTTCTCCACATGGATCATTTCCTATCTCCGTTCTTTACCCTTCCTTTTATCTTTTCTTCACTTTTCCCGATGTGTGTGGTCTCCTGGGAAATTTCATACTTCATTTATTATTAATTAATATATAGTTTTCCACACTTCTATGGGAGATATACCTAATTAGACTCTGGGATATCTGTCATTTTTATTGCCTGATCCAATCTCCGCCCAATTTTCTATCTTTCTCATACCAGGATTCACATAAAACATATGCATTGACATCTGTTTATGTTTAAAATTTTGGTACTAGACTCGTAAATTTAGTTTAATTTCAAACCTATTAGTTTTAATCTCTTTTGACTAATCTAAATACTTCCATAAGGTCCACGTTAAAGTTAATCGCTTTTCTAATCGTTTATTACCTTAACGTAAATAAAAATCATGTTCGGATTTCGATTGTTTACCCTTCAAAATATACATGAGACCGCCAACCTTTTATCTTGTTTCGACCCCTCCGTAATATTGGGTAACTCTAATATATATCTAACCTAATAATCATGAAAATGTCTACTTTTCCTGAATCTAATCTATCGATATATGTTTAATTTTACTGTCTTCTTCTAATACTCGATTTTCATTTTCCTAGAACCTTCGTAGCAGTCCAAAATCCCTGTACTATCCTTCCATTCGATCGCCGCACTTTTCTAAAAGTGTATTTTTTTTGCGAGATTTTTCATTCAAAATTGATTTACCAATATGTCCGTTTCATCTTAAATTGATAACGATTAATTTCCATTGTTTCCAAAACTCTCACCTCTCTTTAGTACGATTTTTATCGAACATGACACCCTCCTTCTATCATAAATAATTGTACTACAGTTGAAAATTCTGCCAGTGATTTTCCTTCGCTTTTCCCGTCCTTTTTTATACTATCACGTTTATAGTTTTTCCATTGCATTTTCGTGTGTGTGTTTTTCAACTTGTAAAATCTTTAAAGCACTCGATTTCAATGGTTCGCCATCACCTAAATGCCTCAGTTATTGTAAACATTTCCAGGAGTTTGTCACCTTGAAAGTCGACGTTGACCCTAAAGTGCGTTCACCTCTAATTTCTGTGGGAAAGAAGAAGCCATTAATTATCTTTTTTTATTGCCCAATCCAAAGTTTATTCCTTTGTCCGTCGTAGACACACCTCCCTCCGCTCACTGATTGGTTACTCAAAATTTTATAGCTCTTTGTTCAGATCTATTGGTTGACAAAATTCAATATTTATTTATAGGCCTAGGAAAAGGGGAAGTACCAGTCGTCCTAGACGATTTTACGACATCTCTGCTCTCGTCCCGGAACCTTGATTTAATTTCAACTATTACAGGAGTCTACTGCAAGCAAGCTGGATCAATTTCTCCGCCAGATGTCGTTAGCATGTCCGTTTTCATAAATAATTTGCATATTTTCTTGCAGCTATGGTTTATCTGTTTTTTCTTTCACTGTGATTTAAAGCCTTTCATCACAGTTCCCCCCTCTGAACTCAATTTTCTGTGGCTAACGTTGTATACTACTTTAGACATCGAAATTGTGTTCAAAATGTAGTCTAGCTTTTCTCCCCCCTTCGTTCTGTTATTCCCTATCTCTCTTTCCATTCTGTTATTTCCTTTCTCTACCTCACTCTATCATTCCCTATCTCTCTCTCCATTCTGTTATTTCCTTTCTCCCCCCCCCTCATTCTGTTATTCCCTATCTCTCCTTCCATTCTGTCATTCCCTATCTCTCTTTCCATTCTGTTTGGATTGTTAACAACCTTGACTTTGAATCACATTGTATTTTCTATTTTTTTTTTTTTTTTCGCGTAGATTTTATTTTATGGAATTTTCTCTAATTTTGATAAACTCAAAATTAATCCTTTTTTTTTTCTGGGAAAAAAAACACGCCCCTCGACTCGCGTGTTTAGGTGGTCCTCAACCTGGTTGGACTAAGACCTCCCTCACAATGATTCATATAAAGATTGTTTGCAATCTCGCGGTCTATTGACCAACTGAAGGGCGGGTGGTCTCTTGGTGTGCAAATAATCGTTTGTTTTGGTTTTGTAAGTATTATATTTTTGTGAAATGTATATCTTTGCACGACCTCACCCAATCCGACAATCAGTGGTATACATGTTTCATTTAACCTTTTCCAGCATTTTATTTTTTTTTTTTTTTTTTCTTATTCGCTAAAAATTTTTTTTGTGTAATTTCTAATTGTCTTTTCATAGATCATTCAAACAAGTTGTTCTAGCCTAGGTGTTGTCCATCCTAATTTTTTTTTATTTCATAAATGTTCTTAACTAACCTCCAATTTTCTCATCGTTCCTGTTTCCTTTTAAAAATTTTTTTTTTTTTTGAAAATTTTACCTAACCATATCGTAATTTCTAATGTTCCCTTTTTATCTTTACCTAATGTCTACTCTAAATCTATTGATAACCTTATTTCAAGTTTCCAAAAAAAAATCTAACTCTATGCACTGTCAATTTAAAATCTTGTTTTATAAAACGTACCCTATCCTATTTATAATATATATATTTTTTTGTTCCTTTTGTGGGTATATAGCTCCTATACGTTTTCCTTCTGTGTTCTTACTTTTCTAACAAAATTTCCCTACACACTAACACACAAAATTTTTCTAAACTAGAAAATCAATATTATCGAAAAAATTTTCTCTTACTCTATTAGTAAATTAGAATATGATTGTCGCTTATTAAGAAATTTGTTCACTCAACCTTAAAGACTTAAGGACGACCCGCCCCTCGCAAACAAACTGATAGTCTAATATTTTAGTAATTTTCTTTCTCCCTCCCTCCTTAAATTATATCGTATCCTAACATATTTTTATTTGTATTTCTCAATCGTTTGTTTATTTAAAGTTTCAAATATTTGTAAATTTCGCATTTTATTCGTTGATTTCCACTATCTCTAAACTCGGTTTTTGTTCCTTATTACATGTATAGTATTTCGCTAAATGAATTGCGCTATAATCTCCTTTTATTTCCCGAGTTACCGGATCAATTAGCGTATACGTGTTACTATAAACTTCTGACCCAATTACATAAGGTCCATCGTAAAGCAGATTGAATTTTTTTATTTCTTTTTTGAGTAGGTTTGATTGTGTAAATTTTTTCAACTTGACCAGGGTCCCAATCCCATAAGTTATTAATCTTTTATTGAGATTATAGTATTTCTGTCGATTTGCAGCGCTTTTCTCTAAATTTTTCCGTGCTGCTAATCTTATTTCATTTATTGTTTTCGTAGATTTTCCGCAGCCTTGAGTATACCTGTCTAAACTATAAGTTGGTGATTTCCCAAAAGCTATTTCATTAGGTGAGAATCCTGTTGAACAGTGTATCGAATTATTGTAGGTTTGTTCTATTTCTTTAAGGAAAGCCGCCCACTTGGTATGTTTTTCGTGACAATAAATACGGAAAATTCTACCTAATTCTTTATTCACGCGCTCTGTTATGTTCGGTCCGGGATTTCGTATTGAAGTATGTACGATTCGTATGCCCATCCTATTTAAGTTGTTTTCCCATTTCTTCGATGTAAATTGAGATCCGTTGTCAGTTAACAAAGCCTCTATTTGTATTGTTTTATTAAAATCCTCTACACAATTTAACACGGTCTTAGTACTTGCTATCCTCAATTTATATAATTTTACAAATCTACTGAATGAATCTTGGATCACGAAAATGAATTTAACCCCTCCTATTCCTCTCGGTAAAGGTCCGTATAAATCTGCCATAGCTAATTGTCCTACTTCTTTGGTAATTATGGATCTACTCGGCCCTACAGTTGGTCGAATTTCGCGCTTCGCCAGCTGACATAGGTGACACCCTCTCACTATGCGTTTTATATCTCGGTGCATGCCTGGCCAATAATACCTATCTCCCAAAGCTGTCCCTGTTTTAAAAACTCCTCCGTGTCCAATTTCTAAATGTATCATTTTTATTAGTTCTTCAGTCAACTCTTGTGGTACTGCTAACACCGTTTTGTTTAGTCCTGTTGTGTAATATAAAGTCTTGCCTATTTTTTTGTAATTTTTCAAATACCTATTAACATCTTTTGTCGGCGGCCCAAATTTTCCCTTGCGCAAATATCCGGAAATTTCTCCCAAAAATGTGTCTTGTTTTTGTAGTTCAGTTATATTTTCTAAGTGTTTTCGAATCTGTTGTCTACCTTTCACTGCAAAAGCTGCTATCTCTGGGCACGTGTTTTTCTCCTCCTGTACATTTTTTGCATCACAAGAATAACGAGATAAAATATCAGGCCCTATATTTTCCTTCCCTTTGACGTACTCTACAGTGAAGTTAAATTGATTTAAATACAAAATCCACCGTGTTAGTCGGCCACTGTACATCTTCCAGCTCTTTAAAAATGTCAATGCTTGATGATCCGTTCTAATTATTAAATGTACTCCTCTTAAGTATGTCTCAAATTTATGTAAAGCATATATTATCGCCCATAACTCTTGTTCTGACGTGGTCCATTTCAACTCCGGTCCTCTTAAAGCTTTGCTAATAAATCCAATAACGTGGTGATTCCCTTCCTCATCCAACTGATATAATTCTCCTCCTATGGTGAACCCCGAACTATCTGTCTGTAAATAATAAGTACTATTTGGGTCATGATGATGTAAAATAACTGTCTCTAAAAATAATGTTTTCACCCTCTCGAATGCGCGCTGTTCTGAGTCACCCCATCGCCAGGTTCTATTTTTCTGAAGTAAATCGCACAAAACCCGTGTTGTTTCCCCATATTTATTCGCGAATCTACGGTAATAATTACAAAGTCCAAGAAAGGCTCTAACTTGTTTTATTTTCTTGGGTACCGGAAAATTTTTTATGGCGTCAATCTTTTCCGGATCCATTTGAACTCCCAAAGGCGTTATAATATGTCCTAACATACGTACTTCTGTGAATAAAAATTGACATTTTTCGAGTTTACAAGTCATGTTTGCTTCCTTTAACCTCTCAAGCACTGCGTTTACATGTTCAAAATGATCTTCATGACTACCACACGTATATATTATTAAATCATCTAAGTAATTAGCGCAGAATTCCCTCACCCCTGGTCCTAGAATTTTGTCCATTCCTCTTGAAAAACTCCCTACTGATGTTTTTAACCCCTGCGGTAATACCTTGTATACGTAAGATTTTCCATTGTATACAAACCCAGTATACTTGCGACTTTCTGGACTGATAGGTATTTGAAAGTAAGCTGAATTTAGATCTATTGTGGTTATGAATTTTACACCATGAAAACGCTGTATAATTTCTGAAGTTAATGGTGGTTTTTCTACTTCCGCCTGCATTCTGGTGTTTAAGAATCTAGCATCTAAGAGTATCCTAACCGTCCCATCTTTTTTCAAGGTAAATGTTAGAGGACTAGAAAACTGCGTGGCCTCTCTACTGATGATTCCTAATGACTCCAATTCTCTAATTTTTTCATCAATCTTATCTCTGTAAGCAAATGGTACTGGGTAGGATCGCTTAACGAAAGGCGTCTCGTCCGTCATTCTTATTTCGTGAGTGTACAAAGTAGTTAGGCCCGGTTTGTCTATAAATACATTCTTATGTTTAATTAAAATTTTTTCTAACCCTTCTTTTCCTTTTGAATCTAAATTTAACTCCGACACAAAGGTCGTTATTCTACGCTCGAGGCACGCCGTATTATTTATTTCAGGGTTTAATTCAATACTAATTATTTTTCCACTTGTGAAATTTTGATTTCTAACCTCCTGTTTAGGTTTCCTATGAATTACGGTTGAATTTACTAACTCTATTTCCTTCTTCCCATTTCCTGTTTTTATTTTTAACTTTCTGTTTTCTCCACATTTAAATTCAGCTGTATATTCGTCTAACCAGTTGATACCCAATATAATTGGCCTAATTAACTTTGGTATTATTAAACACGGCGTATTTATTATAACATCTCCAAATCGCAATGGTACTAGAACCAACCTAGATATTCTCTGACTTTTGTGTCCTATCGCTACTTTAATCTGTATAGTCGTTACAGGCATAATAGGATAAATTGTTTGATCATTTCAATAATTTTCATAAAACTCTTGAGAAACGCACGTGATTTGACTTCCGGTATCTATTAAACAGTGAACTTCCGTGTTATCTATCTGTGCTTTGGCTTCCGGTAATAACGGTAAAGTGCTACCCTTTTCTACTTCCTCATAATCTCTGTCTTCGAAAATGTTGTTGAACCCACTAATTTCCCTGCTTGTTTTCTCTTCGTTCACTTTCAATTGATTCCATTCATCCGTTATTTGTTGTAAAGAATTGACACATACTTCCACATCTATTTCCGCTTCCGTTCTCGTTTCTTCCGCTCCATCCTTTCGTCTTCTCACATTCCTTTCTGCTTTTATTGGGGCAATCATACCTTGTTCATTTTTTCCCAGTCCTTTCATTGGATTCCACCCCCATTTCATCATAATCTTCAATGCAGTGTTGTGTTTTGGTGCCGGCGTCCCTCTCCCTGTGTGAGTCGTATTCATGAGGGCTAATGAATCAACCCTCGGCCGTTTCCCGAATTGTTCGCGATGACTAGCTCCTTGCCGCTTGTAGTTATTGTAGAACCTCCTTTTGAAGATGTCGTAGTTTCGGCACACTTGCTGCAGCTAGCGCCTCCTTCCACACTCTCTATTGCGTGAATTCTCTTCTTTATAGCGTGGTAACGGTCACGGTATTTGTCCTTCTTGGCGAACTCCTCCCCACTCCTTTTCTTTGTATTCCGTTCTTCCGGTGTGCAAACCATTGTATCTAGTTTTCGAAGAAACTCAGCAGCGACAATCTCATCTCCTGACTGCCCTGAAAACCATAGCGATTGAACTTCTTTAGGGTAATGTCTCATAATTTCGTCAACTACGCTTAACGGTGCCTCTGTGATTTTTAATGCTTTCGCTAAATCCCAATAATTCGCGAAATGAGTGAGCATGGATATATCTCTCTTGGCATCATATACCCCTTCTGCAAGACGACGGCGAACCTCATTCTTCTTTATGTCTCCCCAATAGGTAGCTAAAAAATCTCTTTCGAAATCCAACATTGTTTCCCATCGCTTGTTGTATAGTTTGGCCCACGTTTTTGCTTCTCCCTTCAAATTTTCCCGTACGACAATTAATGGATCTGTACGTTTAACTTTTCTAGTGTATTCTTTTAAATCTTCTAAGAAACTTATGGGGTTCTGATTTCCACCGGAAAATGAAGGTCGTTCTTGCTGCGGTAGCATTTCCACTACTTGGAGAACGTTTTTCGGCGCACTATCCTCTCCTGTCACCGCCACTGTTGTTGGTCTTCCTAATTGTTTCTCAAGTTCCTGCATTTTATCAACAAGCGGTGCTAAAGCTGCTTGAATTATTGTAGTAATATCTCCGATGTTCACTGCTGACGTCCCAGCTGTAGCATTTTCCTCGATTGCCGTCACTAAAGCTTCTGTTTGCCTCCCCATTCCACGTTTTCCCACCATTTTCTTAGCTCTTCCGAGTGTTACCGGCTTATGTATCTATATTTTTTTCTTACTAAGCGACAACCTTAATATTCCTATTTTAATTTTCTTAATTATTTATATATATGTTGCCTTTCTTATTCTATATTTTTTTTCAAATTTTCTCGTTTTTCTTATTTTTTTTTTTGTTTTTCTAGATTTTTCTTGTATTTCATCACCTGACTGTTCCTGTAAAATTTCAAGTTCGTTTATGATTTTCACATCACTCTCTTGTATACCCTCGTCTTGTTTGATATCCGAATATGTTCTAGCCTCCCCCTCTGACTGCCTCATATTTTCAGGTGCCTTAAGATTTTCAACTTGTAACGAACTTTTTCGCGATCGTTTGAATATTTCTCTCAGTTCATCACCTAAAGGAACTGTTTCGGGGCTTACCTTCGCGTCATCGAGTTTTCTTTTCTCTGCCATATTTATTTATTGTTGAGTTCAAATCTATATTCAATTTGCAAAATTTGCAAATTCTATTATGATTTTTTTGAAATACCTAACATGATTTTTTTTTCAATACCTAACATGAATTTCTTTTCAATAGGTATATATATACACATATATATATATATCCCATCATAAACATTCGTCAACGACATTAAAATCTCGAGCCAACTCTGAATTGTTTTTTTTTTTCTTTGAAATTGAAACTCGAATTCTCAACTAACACTTTGTCTTTTCAAAACAACGTTTATTTGTTTGGCCTATACTTGAATTCTTTATCGAATCCATTGACTGGGTTCTCTGTGTCTTAAAATATGTCTTAATAGTCAACAACCTGATCCGAATGTCAACAAAATTATCATGAGTAAATCTTACATTATTTCAACTTACCCGTTTATATGGTAAATTATATTATGTAAGATTAATCTTACCTCACAAAACAAAACATCAAATGTTTCACCCTCATTAATGTCTCTGCCGATTATCAAGATTTGTGATCCTGACAACAAGTATCTACATTGGCGGCACGTAGCGCGACCATTTGAATCTAACACGTGGTCCTAATGATTAACTATGATGTAATACAATTACACTTTTCTATTTTGATTATTGTTATTATAGATCTATCTATCACATGATATGGGTGTAATATTTCCGCTATTTATTATGTTACAACATGATCATAATAGATTACACCCCAACATCTCAAAATAATTATTTTTCTTTTGTTTTATAATGATATTGATGTTAATCAAAAAAAAAATATTTTTTTTTTTTGTTAATCAATTGATATTAATCAATTTTATATTTTCGTAATTATTATTTTTGCAAAACCAATGATATCTAGTAAGGTACATTGGATATTGCAAAACATTAAATCAATTTAATTTGTCTAAACTTTTCTATTCTTCTAATAAATCTGTCGAATGTCTAACGATGAAATAATAATTTCTTTTCCTGACTTTGTGAATAATTTGTTAAGTTACCACAGACCGCCGCTGGTCTGTATTTTCGGATTTAAGATAAACAATAATTGTTTACGTCAATACTCCACGATATCCGAATGCAATGTTTATGTTATATTTGTTCCAGCTATCTCGTTTTGTGTCATTGTTTATTTAATCTCGACGTTTGTTATTTAATTTTTTGTTCCTCGGAGTGATACGTATTATTCAACGATGTTTCCGACTTTTTTTTAAAAACATCGATGTGTTTACGCCCGATGTTTATCTTATCAATTTTTCGATGTTCTTTGCTGTCACAATACGTTCGATGTTTTTCGTGTTAGTCTTGTTTATTAAACTTGCTTCATATCAACATTCCGATTTGTTCGGTGAATCCAAAACATAAACAATGTTTTTGTTTACGGAACGCATTCCTCTCGAGTGAATGACATCATTAACCCACATATCCTTTCTTATTGTTTATATTATCGTATGAAAGGTATTTTTATTGACTCTAAAGTTCACGGTCATTTGAATTAACACATTTTTATTTATAAGGACACTTTTTGTATTATAAGATTTATTCGTTAACACTTTCTTTTTGGATTTATTGTTTGTTTACGTTAATCTATTATTATTTTTAAATTTTACTGTATATTTATGTAATGTCGCACTTTTCTGATAAATTTTTTTTCTTTTTGTTAACTCTTTAATTAATTTCGTCCTATTTATTATTATTATTTTCTCCGTTTTTGCAATAGGTTGACCAATAACTTTGTTTTTTTTTTCTCTCAAAGACTTATAAAACCTGAACCTCCTGGACACGGCTATTCAGTTGTAATGTTTTCGCCTTTTCGCCATTCTTTTATTTTTATTCAAACAATATAGAATTTTCTTCTCTCTTGGCTATGACCGATGTTTAAATTTTTTTTTTTCTAAGGCTTTGCATATGTGTTCGCAGGGATGGAAAATTCCTCCCCTACAACACATAAGCCTCCATGAAAATTGGACCCTCTTCTTTGATATCTACAGAAAGCTACTTAAAGCTCTCTTGTACTATATATCTTTATAGACATATGTACTTAACTAATTAATACGTTATTTACGATCTTGAACGCAAATATACCCGTATTTATATTGTAATTAAATTCCATCAAACGTTGTGTAATTTTTTTGATTTATGATATAGGATTTTAATTACTTTCATTTTTGTGGTAACCCTCTTGGTTCTGATCGAGGTGTTGAGTTCAAAGTTGAATTAGTCTTTCTATTGCAAACCTAGACTTAAATGAATTTTCTGAATGAGCTAACTTTCCTATTGTAATTATTCTGATTCCCTGCACCCTAACAAAATCGTAGTTAAACGCTGATAAAAGATATTATACATGTTTATTTGGACAGGTAATTTAATATAACTCAAATGGTTAATTGCTAGTAAATTTGATTTTGGTGAACTTTTGTGTCTGTGTGGCACCACTCCTTTATGATTCTGCTGCTATAAGGTACATGTAAAGATTGATTTAGTAGGTTAATGTAATTAGTTAATTGCATATTTGACGAACTCGGAATAGCCCATTTGCTGGCATAATTTGGCTCCAATCCTCCATCAAGTAAACGAGATGATCGGGAGTGGACTAGAAATTTGCACAATCCTTTGACACGGCTCCTTGATTGATACCTAAGTTATCGTGTCCCAAGAAGCCTTCCACGTCATCATGTACTGCATTCAAGTTTCCCCCCGGGTCCCGATACCCCCAAATTCCGACCCCTCCTTGGACTACAATTTACTTAGGGCGAACCGGTTTCGTCCTATATACAATCATATACTCACGGTTGGTGTGGACTTACGGGTCGTGAATCCTCATTCCACGTTTAAGAGAAAATGCGAGGGTGGTCTATAAGACCTAAAATGCAAGCTGTATGCAGGTCCGCATTCTCCAGTAAACAGTACATACGAATAAATATATGTATACATACAGTTTGGGAAAGGTTTATAACTCGCAATACGAGGCTATCTACCTCGCATCCCGAGCTCGGATCTCGCGCCAAGAACTCTGCGAAGCTCTAGGTCTGGTAACCGAATATATACGTACTAATAAGGTGATACTAATAAATACTAGTAGAATAAGGTCATATTTGATAGTTTGTTTTGGAGAGCTATCGAACTCCAAGCTTTTGTTTGTTTGGTTTTGACGTTTTTATTTAAGAGAATCGTCATCTCTATTTGGTTTGGTTAATGGTCTTGTTGTAGGAGCGACCACTGCCTCCTATTGATGAACTGTATTTGTTTTAAATTTTACCTCCAGGGTTCAACATTAATTTTTGTTCATCCTATCCCGTGATTTTCCAATTGTTTCAAGTGGTTGATTGCCACATTAGAGAGTACTCGACCCTCAAATATCTCAGGCAACTGATGGGGTTTTGTATGAGCACCCAATCAATAAAATTCAAATGTTTCGTATAATTATTCGATATAAATCTGGCTAACCCGTGATTTTTCAATTGTCGATTGTGAATGATAAGTATTTGTAAGCACGCAGCTTCCAGCTGTTTCAGGTAACCAATAAAAACTGTGCGATTATCTAATCAATGGTATTCAAATGTTTCATGTAATTTTTTGATATAAATCTGGCTAACCCGTGATTTTTCAATTGTCGTTTGTGATTGATAAGTATTTGAGAACACGCATCTTCCAGCTGTTTCGGGTAATTAATAAAATCCTTTGTGACTAACTAATTATGGCCAAGGTCGTTTTCAAACTATGCGGTTGACCCAATTCTCCAGTGATCCTTTGTTTTGTAAACAAATAATATAAACATCTCCTGACACACTAACCTAAATGTGAGATTTGTTTATTTTAAAATTCCTTAGAAGTCATTTGTGCCTCTTTACTGATTCAGTTATGATACCGTTTATTGTGCATAGTTAATTTAAATATTTTTAATTCCTTTATTGAAGTTAAACTATTTATTTCATTTTCCGAATTTAGTAAATTTACTAGGTTAAATGAAGAATAAATATACATATATAAGTACACATATCTCGATTATCAAAATATGTTAACTAAGAGTACATATATTAATAAATAAATATAAAATATATGATTCTACATGGTCTTGAATATTAATAAATACATATTTTCTTTTTCAATAATATAGGTATGTCCTCGGGTAGGTATTAAAATCGCTACCATTTCGATGTTTCGATTAATAAATAAAATACATATATATAATTACATTACTCATATATATATATTCTTTATATACAATATTTTATTTTATATTTATAAATATATATACAAATATACAATATACATATATTAATGTGTAATTCTTTGTTTTGTTGTTTTAATTTAATATTCAATTGATATACTTCCACTTCACAGCCCTCCTGTGTCTCCTGGGACCTGAAAATTATTTATAAAAGGAAAACTCACCCACGTCAAGGTATTTCCGGTCGGGTAGTACACAACAACCTTGATGAAGAAATCCTACCTAATTAATTGTATTTTTCAACTAATTTCAAAATAAATCTTTTCGACTATTTATTCCTATTTAATATTTTATTCTCGCTTGAATCGTATAAATTAGCTGATAATTGATTTTCCTTCCGAACGAAGTCCTAATTCAGAAAACCCGTTGATTTAATAACACTTTTCTAGTTTAAGCTTTTGAATGATAGCTGTTAAAATACTTTTTTCGAAATGATAGACTGATGATTAAAATTCCGGTTAAAACGACAAACACTTTTAACACTGTCGCTATACGCACGATGGATTTTAATTGAACAATTTATTAATTCTAAATTTCTTTTTATATAAGTTGATAAGAAAATTTATTCCAAATTGTGCAAACTTTTAATTTACTCGACTATTAATAAATTAAATTTTTTCTAACTGTTAATTTTAGAACAAAGATTTAAACGTTTATTATTATCGAATCCTTTTTTTTTGTTTTTGTGTTTCTTTTAACCTAAGATGAAGTATTTATTACTATTATTATTATTTTTTAACCAAATTGACGTTAAATTATAATCTATTTTTAAATATCAATACGCGATCACGTTCACTTTAGATTAACGATAACAAACTCTTAAATTTAATTTGAATGTTTTCACTTTGAATGAAATAATTATTTTTAAATTTTTAATTAATTCACAATTCACTTTTTGCACTTCACTTAACACTTTTAAGCACTGAGTTTAAATTATATTTATTTTCACTGTTTAACCAAATTAAACTGATTTAACAAAACTTCACTGGTGGGGTTTTCAGAATTTAGAAACTGAATTTAAGACTTTTTACAAAACTTTCTAAGTCCAGGTACTTGTTCAGAATTTAACACTTAGATTATTTCACTAGAATTTTACCAATAGACGTAGTACTGCCATGTAACAACTTTTCAAACCCTCGGCGCGACTGTCCTCCTGACTGATGAGTTCCATCTTTTATACCCCTCTCAGGTTCCAAAAGACGTATCTGAATTTCTCTTGATGCTTAATTCTATCTCCTATCAACTCGTAAATCCAAACACCCCTTCCATCAATCTCGATTGTCCTCCCATAAGATGTTCTGCTTTCCGGCTCTGGGCGGTAGTTAGTTTTTATCTCACAAATCTAAGTCGATAGGGTCCGAATCGGGTAAGTCTGTGTTAATCGCCCAAGCTCCCTTTGTCCTCTGTTCATACAAAAATGTAGTTAAAATCTCATGATTTTGCGTTCCTTTTTTTCTCAATTCGCGATAGGTCCGTCCTCAATAACATATATATAGATCTCAATTTTATGCATCTCGTGCGAAATTGTTTAAATCCATGCTGAAATCTTTACTACGCATTTTTGAATTTCGATTCGTCTGAATTCTACTCAATTTTATTGTCCCTTATATGGGCTTTTCCATTTTCACCAGTACATTCTCTCTTAATGCCGCAGATTTGAATTTTTCCTTATCTTCTTGGATTTTCTTTTATCCGCGACGTTTTCTTGCACAATTTCTTCTTGATTCTTATGTCATTTCTCATAACTCTTATAATTACTCATTTTCCAAGTCGTATTTATTAATTTCACGGATAAATTCGAATTGTATCGCTTTTCTCCACATGGATCATTTCCTATCTCCGTTCTTTACCCTTCCTTTTATCTTTTCTTCACTTTTCCCGATGTGTGTGGTCTCCTGGGAAATTTCATACTTCATTTATTATTAATTAATATATAGTTTTCCACACTTCTATGGGAGATATACCTAATTAGACTCTGGGATATCTGTCATTTTTATTGCCTGATCCAATCTCCGCCCAATTTTCTATCTTTCTCATACCAGGATTCACATAAAACATATGCATTGACATCTGTTTATGTTTAAAATTTTGGTACTAGACTCGTAAATTTAGTTTAATTTCAAACCTATTAGTTTTAATCTCTTTTGACTAATCTAAATACTTCCATAAGGTCCACGTTAAAGTTAATCGCTTTTCTAATCGTTTATTACCTTAACGTAAATAAAAATCATGTTCGGATTTCGATTGTTTACCCTTCAAAATATACATGAGACCGCCAACCTTTTATCTTGTTTCGACCCCTCCGTAATATTGGGTAACTCTAATATATATCTAACCTAATAATCATGAAAATGTCTACTTTTCCTGAATCTAATCTATCGATATATGTTTAATTTTACTGTCTTCTTCTAATACTCGATTTTCATTTTCCTAGAACCTTCGTAGCAGTCCAAAATCCCTGTACTATCCTTCCATTCGATCGCCGCACTTTTCTAAAAGTGTATTTTTTTTGCGAGATTTTTCATTCAAAATTGATTTACCAATATGTCCGTTTCATCTTAAATTGATAACGATTAATTTCCATTGTTTCCAAAACTCTCACCTCTCTTTAGTACGATTTTTATCGAACATGACACCCTCCTTCTATCATAAATAATTGTACTACAGTTGAAAATTCTGCCAGTGATTTTCCTTCGCTTTTCCCGTCCTTTTTTATACTATCACGTTTATAGTTTTTCCATTGCATTTTCGTGTGTGTGTTTTTCAACTTGTAAAATCTTTAAAGCACTCGATTTCAATGGTTCGCCATCACCTAAATGCCTCAGTTATTGTAAACATTTCCAGGAGTTTGTCACCTTGAAAGTCGACGTTGACCCTAAAGTGCGTTCACCTCTAATTTCTGTGGGAAAGAAGAAGCCATTAATTATCTTTTTTTATTGCCCAATCCAAAGTTTATTCCTTTGTCCGTCGTAGACACACCTCCCTCCGCTCACTGATTGGTTACTCAAAATTTTATAGCTCTTTGTTCAGATCTATTGGTTGACAAAATTCAATATTTATTTATAGGCCTAGGAAAAGGGGAAGTACCAGTCGTCCTAGACGATTTTACGACATCTCTGCTCTCGTCCCGGAACCTTGATTTAATTTCAACTATTACAGGAGTCTACTGCAAGCAAGCTGGATCAATTCTTTCTCCGCCAGATGTCGTTAGCATGTCCGTTTTCATAAATAATTTGCATATTTTCTTGCAGCTATGGTTTATCTGTTTTTTCTTTCACTGTGATTTAAAGCCTTTCATCACAAGTCCCATTTGCTTCCAACCGTCTGAAGCCAGTGAGACTATGGCATCCCCAATTGGGGAATTTTGTGAGGCTGAAAGTAGTTGGGAGGGGAAGGAGATGAGGAGAGGATGATTGGAAAGCACTTGGCTATTCAGATCTGATCACCAAACACGTCCAAAGCCATTTCAAACAACTAAGTTCTGTTACCGGTTAAACCGATTTACTGATAAAATAATTGTGACAATAGATTTCATATTCACTACAAAATATGTAGTTTGTTTTCCGCACATTAATGTTATTTTAATTGTTTAATAATGATGTGGTTGCTATGAATTAATTTAAATGTGTAATATTGTTTAGATTTTGTGAACATACTTAGAAACGGGGACTAAATAATATTCCTTATTTTATCAATTAATTTGACATCACGGTCATTGGTTCTTTTATTGATTTCCGCTAGTAAATCATTTTAAATTGGAAGGGGGTAAAATATAATCCTATAAATAAGTCGTCTAAACATGGTTATGGCCACAGATTCAAATGTCATTGAAAGCCGAAACAGCTGTAACAGTAACAAAAACATAAAAATACTTGCAGAACTTAAATATTATATTATTAAATTTGATTTTAATTAAAAAAAATATTATTTCTAACAACGTTTCGATTCTGAATGGTAGTCGTATACCAGGGCGATGCTGAAAGTATCTTAAACAAATGCCGCAAATATACTAAGAAAACCTGCATAAAATATGATTTCAACCCTCTTGTAAGGTTTAAATAGACCCGCGAAACTCTCTTAGACAAGTAAATTCAATTTTTCTCTCTAAATGCGCATAATTTTTCAAGACACGTCCTGTTTATGCTTTATACGACAACGTGTCACTCTTAATACGTCATTTGAAATTAAATGAGGCAACGTTATTCTACAGCGTAAAGGCATCGCCAATGAAACCCGCAACTATTAAGAATATATTATAAAGTGCTATGAATAAAATTATATAAGTATCTATATATTTTGTAAGAAATGTTTGTTTAGTTATGCAAGATTTCGATGTTCTCATCGATCTTTTCCTTCAATTTAATAAACATATCTTCTTTTAGTGTTTTTATCTTAGGTTCGGTTATTTCAAATTCCATCACATTTATAATCGTCAAATAGACAATTAGTTATGATCTTACGTGAAACAGAAAAGACAAAAAAGATTCAGTTGTATCTGGGAATTGATGTATCCAAAAACATGCTTTAAGGAAATGAAGATAATGTTAGTAGTTCTCAGTCCAAGATATGGTACAGTTAATATGATCGAATTAGATCAGTGGTTAGAGCACTTCCCCGGCAAGGAAGAGATCATGGGTTCAATTCCTAGAAGTGTCAGAATCTTTTACTCTCTTTTGTTTCGCATCGTTCGTCTGAGAGTCGTTTATATTGTATTCAATGATTAAAATATTATTTGAGGTTTTACTCAATAAATTACACCACTATTAAACAACACCATTTTTATATAGGAATATCTCACTAGAACTCACAAGAATACCAACAGCTCCCAATGGTCTGGAGCCTGGGACACTATGGCATCTCTTGTGGGGCTTGAGGAAGTGGGAAAAGGTAGGAGATGGGGAGGAGGAATGTAGAGAAGTTTCTGGCAATTCAAATCTGATCTTATTTAATATGATTTTATTTGTTGATAGTTACTTTTTAAATACACTACAAAGTACCTAGCGTAGTTTACATACTAGTTCTCACTAGAGATTCATATTCCTGGGGGTACTATTCGTGTTGGTGTTACATTATGATTTCCTCATCTCATGTTTTTTTTTTTATTTAATCATGTTCATATTTGTTGATTTCCACATCTTCATGTTTTTTTACACTATTTTCATGTTACTTTACAATTTTTACTTATATTTCGATGTTTTTAATCCTGTTTATCTTTACGTTATCTTTAATTAAATTGCAAGTAAAGTTTTGATTCCGAATAGTTTTCTTTAACTTGGGTGATACTGAGATTATCTAGCGCTCTGGAACTTGCTGCAAAAAATTTCTACCTTGGTCATATTAACTAATTGCAAAACAACACACAGCATTCGAACCAGAAATATCTGAATTCGTAGTCGAGGATCTTAACAACTCGGCTAAGGAGACCGTCTAGTCTTATATGGATATTTCACAGGAGTCTCAAGTATCCGGAGTCAGTGGGATACCCTGTGGCAGAATGTTGCGAAGCTTAATTGAATGAGAGGTAGGTACCTGGCTACCACCGTCACATCCTTGGATATTAGGAACCAGAGGGAGACAGCAGTAGATTAAATGGGATGGATGAGTTTCCTGAAAGAAATCAGAAATCTCCAATGATTGTAGAGCCGAGATAAAAACGGGATTGCAGGCCTTTTAGAATGAATTATTATGTATCCTGATAAACTTTTTTTAATTACGAATATATTATCACGACGTCGGAACACGTGTTCATGAACACCCGAAAATTTTCGCATGTAGTCGTGATATATTATCAAGGCAAATTCACGTGCAATACACCATGATGAAATGGGAAAATATTCGGATTTTCATGAACACGTGTTCCGAAATTTTGATACTTTTTATTCATTCGTAAAGGCTTGCAGTCCCGTTTTTAACTGGATGAAAACAATTTAAAGCAATTCTTAATAAATTAGCAATACTCCTTTTTTTCCGTGTATATGCTAGTTTGGAAGAGTGAGGTAGGGGTGCCAGAATGAGAGCGCTATTGTGATACACCAGTTTAAATAACGGGCTGTTGCTATTCTGGGATTACGAGTGGCAGGTCCTGTGTGTATCCTTCATTGCGTAAAGTGTTAAGTGTTACAGTAATAAATATATATATATATTACACATCGTAGCTGGACTTATCAATTTGCTACTCCCTGAGATAACCTGAGGGTCCTGTATATTATCTGCCTGTACGAAATATAAATAAATAATAATATATATACATTGATCAAATGCATTGTACATAATATTTTTGTATAATTGATTGAAAAACCGGTGGATGCAATCTTTTAGCCATACATTGATAATAGTCTGTAGTTAGAAAGACGAGATTGGATTTGGAAAAAACATCAGTTTAATAATATATTATTTATTTACCACCGGACCAAGTCCAATTAATATATTACATATTACACGAAGTTAATACAATAAAATATGCAATGACAGAAATAGAGCATAAAAACAATAGAGATAGTGTCAAGTCAAGACAAGATTACGATTTTGATGGAGTTCACGACTTCAGCCATAACAATATAAAATATTAATTAGTAATAACTGACAAAAAAGCATTCAGGCTTACACCAGTATAGTAAATTATAGTAAAAATCATATTTTTGTGAAATAGTATAAATTTACTGAAAATTTCTTTTTGAATTAAGGATTATTTTTAAAGTATATATAATGTTAAATCTTTAGCATGATTTATATTATTATTATATCAAGGACAAAACAATAAAAAATATTAAGAGGAATAATTTTTGATCGTAACATTTGTTTAAAAATTATCTTAAAATTTATAAAACGCGTTACTTTGGAAATTAAAAATGTTCCAATGAAACTTTGTAATAGCCCTAATAAAATCCAGCCCCTAATCTGCGTATATTTAAACTCTATATAAAATAGGGTTACTTTTATTCCTTGCGGTGCCTATCAACACTGAAACTTGCTAAACGTCGGATCAACCGGGAAAAACATCCGTGGGACTGGCTCTGCAGGTAACAGCTATTCCACACCAAGCACCGAAAAAGATGATTTTTCATAAAAAGGTTCAATCAGTAAATAGTGAAATTTTCAGTTACTATACATTTAATAATATTTGTAAGCATATTGTACACCGTGTTTAAGGGTTGTACTTTAAATCTTTTGAAGGTGATTCTTCAAGATATTGAATAAAACCTCGATAAAGTGATTCGAACGGGACATGTTTTTAGGAGATCCTCAAGAAAATAATTTCCCTCGAGGCCTATGTCATCTTTGGGAATGCTATGTGGAGGATCTTTTAAAGGAAAGGATCGAGAGGAAGTTCTGGGAAGGAAAAAATCTGGGGGTCAGTGTGTCAATCCATTCCTCCCAAGATCTGACTCACCTCAAACCACACCCCTGCTAGGTCACCAAACGTAGCGAACCACTTCAAGTTACCTGTAGCAGAGATTTAAGTTATTCAATGAATGGTGCCTGGGGCGACGGTACCCATACCCGCCTCCCAAATAGAAATTCAACTCTCCCAATTTTTTTTCGATTTTTTCGTATTGTGGTCGCAGTTAGATCAAATGTTTGTCACGTCATAGTTCATCTGGTGGGAGTAGGTAACTAGCAATACAAAATATAGGCGTTAGGTTACATTCCATCAAACAGATTTTGTATTTTGCAGATCCAGTGGCGGTAGATAGTGGTGTAATTTTCAATATGGAGGTTCGGATAATCAAACTCTAAAAGCCTTACTAATAAACGTGTTTTAAATTTTACAGAACTGATAAATAACCATTAATGTATGGTAAATGGTGGTTTATCAGTTGTGTAAAATTTAAAACATGTTTATTAGTAAAGCGGTTGATGTATCGCAGGTATGAAAACATGGAAAAAATCTGATATATATATGTGGGTGCTTTCTATAGAATAAGTAATATAACTGCATCCGATTTGTTACTAACAAAAAAAGGACTGTAGGACTCACATTATATCATTATTTTTGATTTCGTTGTATAGGCTTGTTTGGTTCTCTGCCAAACAATTTTCTTAAATCTAATGAAAATTTGTTTTAATCACTTTTATTATGTAAAATAATACGAGACCGCCGAAATTATTTTTTTAAAGTTTCTTTTGTGGATTGGTCGCTCTCTGCGGACTTGCCCTTAACGTGATGTGCCTCTTTAAGTATGATTAGCCGAAGCAATTAACCAAGGGACGTTCCGACGGAGCGTCCGGTGGCTTTACTATAAGGGTCCTTAATCGGGGTTACCTCCGAGGATTTCCGACTATTATTTAATAAGGGAGGAATTTATCGGAAGGCCGTCTAATTTGATGCATTTGAGGTGTTGAAGTATTACTAAAAAACAGTATCTATTTGGTCTAAGATACATTAGTTTAAGATTTTTATTTTTTTTATTTTTTTTTTATATTTTTTTTTTTTATTTTTTTTTTGTTTTTGAGTGGCTAAATGTGATACATGACAAAATTTATTTATTTATTTGTTTGTTTGTTTGTTTGTTCACGCCTTGACGGCTTTTACATGAAGGAAAAATCAAAGTATTAGCGTGCCAAAAACATTTTTAAGGGTTTCGATTTTTATCTGATACATTTTCATTTGAAGTTTTACCCTGGGTATAGATTCTCCAATCCAGTACTTACAATGGTCAAAATTATTATTCTTGAGTCTCTTTGAAGTTACATACTTACATACGCAAACTTCAAAACGCTGTCCAAAAGAAGGAAAAAGCGCAAATCGTATAATTACTCAAAAACGATCATAGCAATTGTTTTTCTTGTTTGAAACTTAGACAGATTGGACTTGAAAACTTTACATTTTATTTTTTTATTTTTTTTTTTTTTTATTGTTGATACATTTTTTTTACAATATTTCATATTTCAATTTAGTAATGTTGGCCTCACTGGGTTGTTTACCCGTGCTGAGGCCCCCATTTTATAATTTAAGAATTTATACATTTAAAAAAAATAAAAGAAAAACAACATTAAAATAAAGATAAATTTAAAATAAAAAATAAAGATTAAAAATTAAAATATAATTATAACACTAAAAGAAAAATATCAAAAGAGAATGTAAATCGGCATTTATAATGATATATGTGTTTGTGCGTGTTGCGTGTTTTATATATTTTTTTTTTGTGTTGCGTGTATATGTTTTATTCTTTTATGTTATAGTATTTAGGTAATATTGTCTTTTTGTTCTTTAATCCATTTTTTTATTTTGTGTTTGAATTTATTTTTATTTTCCTCAATTTTTGTTTCAAGTGGAAGACTGTTGAATGCTTTAATAGCGTGGTATTTATGGTGTCTTTGTCCAAAGGTAGTGTTTACCGTCGGAGTTTTTATGTTTTCTTTGTACGCTTGTCTGACCGGTCTATTAGTGATATTTTGTGTTTGTTGGGGTTTGTTTTTTTGGTCGAAAATGTAGTTTAGTAGTGTTTTAACATATAATTGGCGTATATCAAGTACGTCACAGCTTTTAAATATTTGGTCTGTGTCGGTTAGTTTATGTTTTTTGAGTATTACTTTTAATATCGTTTTCTGTGCGATTTCTATTTGAGCGATAGCTGCGTTTGTTGCTCCTCCCCAAGCAATTATTCCATATTCTATTATTGATTGGCATAGTGCATAATATATTGTTTTCAATTGTTTTATTTTATATATGTTTCTTATGTTTAGGAAAATGTGTATTGTTCTGAGGAGTCTATTTGTGATTTGTTTGATGTGATGTGTCCATCTAAGATTATGGTCAATTAGGATTCCTAGATACTTTATTTGTTCTGTTTTTTCTAGAGGGGGGCAATCGCAGATGTTGGTGTTTATGCATTCGTGTATTTTTATGGTGTTTGTATTGTTTTTTGGCTGTCCTGTGTTAGTTATGCTGTACGTTGTGAATTTTGTTTTCGATATGTTTAGTGTGAGTGTATTTGAGTCCAACCATTTTTTCACTTGCGTGATTCCTAGATTCGCTATGTTATAAACCTTATTCCAATCCTTAGATTTAAATAATAAAACTGTGTCGTCTGCGTAACTAATTATTTCTCCATCTATTTCCATGCTGCAAAGTTCATTTATGTAAATTATGAAAAGAACGGGCCCTAGTATGCTTCCTTGTGGAACTCCGTGTGTAATCGGCAGTGGTTTGCTAGTATAGTTATTAATTTTGACTTGTTGTGTTCTGTCGCTCATGTAGCTTTTTAATAGTTGTAGTTCTTTGTCTTTGATACCCATATTTTCTAATTTTTTAAAAAGTGTTTTGTGGCATATTGAATCAAAGGCTTTAGCCAAATCTAAATATATCGCTATGCATTTAAACCCTTGATCTAAGTTGCTATGTATATAATCTATTGTACTTGCTAAAGCTTCTTTTGTGCTTCTTTTTTCTCTAAATCCATATTGTTTGTCCGAGATTAATTTGTTTTCTTCCAGGTATTTTATTATTTGGTTTTTTAATAGTCTTTCGAAAATCTTTGATAGAGAGTTTAACAAAGTAATTGGTCTATAGTTAGTTATTTCCATTTTATCTCCGGATTTATACATAGGGATTACCAGTCCTTTTTTAAGAGTATTAGGAAAGCAGGCATGTGTTATGCTAAGGTTGATTAGGTGTGTTATAGGTTTTAATATTTCATTTTTTATTATTTTAATGCAATCCGTTGTTATCTCATCTAATCCAGGAGCAATCTGGTTTTTTAATGTATTTATTATTTTGTTAATTTCCATTTCCGAACTTGTTTTTATTATAAATCTGTGTTGTGTTGGTTGGGTATCGATGTTTGATCTGTTTGTTTGTGTTAGTGTGTTTGTGCTGTGTTTTTTACGATTCGCTAAAACTTTCCCTATAGTTGCAAAAAAGTTATTTGCGTGGTTTGCCATCATTTCTATATTTGTTTTGGCATCTATTTTTTTCGAGTTAATATTTAGATGTTCGATAGTATTTTTTTGTTTGTATTTTTGTGTGTATGTAACTTCCTTTAATATTTTCCATATTTCCTTTGGGTAATTGTTTGCTTTTTTAAGTTTTTCTTTGTAGTACATCTCCTTAGCTACTCTAATAATTTTCGTGCATATGTTTCTATATCTTTTATAGTAATTAAGTTGTTCCATGTCATACGGTGTTTGTTTAATTTGTTTGTGAATTTTGTCTCGTTTACGAATACAGTTTAATATTCCTTGTGTTATCCATAGTTTAATTTTTTTTGCTTTGTGTGTAAGTTTTATATGTTTTATTGTAGTGTAATTATTTATTTCTTGCGTTAGCGTATTTGTAAATGTATTCCAGGCTTCCTCGACATTATCTATTTGGTATAATGTATTCCAGTTTATTTTTTGGAGTTTTTCTTTTAAGTTTGAGTAGTCAATTATTTTTTTTGTAAATATTTTATGTTGTTTCGAAGTAGTGTTTTCGGTGTCTATTGCTATCATATTCATGTAGTGATCAGTGATTGTGCTTTCAAGTACTACTGTTTTGGTTTTTAATTTTGTCTTGATCATTATATGGTCTATGCAGCTTTTAGTGTTTTGTGTGACCCGTGTTGGGACCTTTATTATTGGCTCCAGTCCGTGTTGTGCTAGTATTGCTAGGTATTCTATGTTTTGTGGGTGTCCGTTTTGTAGAATGTTTATATTAAGATCTCCTATGATGATGATATTTTTGTATTTGTTGAGATCATTTAATGTATTGTTAAGATCAGTTAAGAAATTTGTGATGTTGTTTTTGGATGGAGATCTGTACATAGCTAGGATACATGTTTCTTTTCTATATGTAATTTGTATGCAGTTGGAGTCGATTATGTTTATTTCTTGAATGGTTGTGTTATTTTTATCACTGACGTATATAACTATACCATCATTTTGGTTTTTATGTATTTTTGTATGGTGTGTATTATAGTTTTTGATTGTTTTTGGTATGTAGTTGTCATTCAACCAGCATTCTGTCAGTACAATGACATCAAAATTATTTTCAAGCTGTTGGAGGTATATAAAAAATTCATCAAAATTTTTATTGATCGATCTAATGTTTTGGTGTAATATATTGATTCTATGTTTTTCTTTTGTGAATTTGGTCCAGAGGTTAATATCATTTGTACTTTCACAGTAGTGTTGATTGTCCGAATCTATATATTCCATGTAATCTGCCATGTTGGTGTGTATTTGTGTAAGTATGTGATGTGAGGTTGTGTTAGATGTACAGTCGTGTTTATGTCAGTTTATTAGATATATCGTTTAGGTGTTTTATTTCCATAACCTTTGAGTCTTTGGATTTTCTGACGAGAATTTTTCCTGATTTTACCCAAACATATTTGTAGTCTTTTTCTTGGGCTCTTTTTCTGGTGTTCCAGTGCAGATTTTTGTAATATTGGGTTAATGCCGCATTAAGATAAACATATTTGGCTCCTTCTCCGTTGAATTTTTTTATCGGGTCACTGTGTTTGGATGCTAACATGGTTTGTGCTTTTGTGGTATCCTTAAAATTAATTGTTATTTTTGTTTGATCATTTGTTTTGTTTGTTGTGACTTTGTATGTATCCTCTGGGGACATCGTAACGCCTGCGAGTTCAGCGATCCGTGTAACAGCGTGGACTGGGGATATGTTGTCCTGTAATTTTAGGCCGTTTATCTCTATGGAGTTCAGCAGGGCTGCTTGTTCTATATCCGCCAGGTGGATTTCTACCGTAGATAATCTGATTTCTTTATCCGCTAGTTCCTCCTTGATTTTGTTGACGGTGTTTGGAATGTCCATGATTTGTTGAAGTTTTTGTAAAATGTCATCATATTTGTCATTGATGAAGTTCGTGAAGTTTTTTATTTCTTGCAGCTCTGTTTCAATTTTATTGAGCATTACTGTCTTCATTTCCTCGAATTTCGTATTGATGAATTCAAATATTGATTCACTGTCTATATTAATCATAGATTGATGTGTCGCCGACGGTGAGTCCATAGTGCTAGTTTGTGGTGAAGATGTGGTTTTCTTCGCGCTGGAGAATTTACTGCGAGATTTAGACATGTTGTGTTGTCCTTTTTTTTTTTTTAGGATTGCTCCTGTTGGTGGGCAAAAACAATGGCACTCTCTAGCGCCTAAAGGCAGGCAAAATCAATTACACCGGTTATGTATTTTGAGGGTTGCGCCTGTTGGTGGGCAAACACACTGGCACACTCTCTAGCGCCTATAGGCAGGCAAAACCAGTTACACAGGTTGTGTTTTGGTTTGAATCCGTGATGGTAGCTGATTGTGAAGCTGTTTTTAAAATCCAAGTGAGAGTTTTATATTCTGGGTTGAGTATTATTTATTAATATTTATTATTAATATGTATTAAAAAAAAAAATTTTTTTTTTTTTTGTTCGCCGGTCTGAGGATTGAACTTGTATCGACAGAATAGCGCGGTGCTGACGTTTTAGACCACTGAGCTATGGAGCCTTGGGTGAGAGTTGTGGGATACGTTTAAATATACTTGTGTAAAGTTCATTTAGTACTTGTTTAAATTTTGTTTATGCTCTTGGGTAAAAACATGTATTTATTGTTGCACTTGTAACGTTTTTAGCACTTTTTTATTTTGTTATTTCACTTTTTATCTTCACCGAAAAACTGTGAATTATTTACTGTTGTTCTCTTTGTTTTGTATAGCTTCTTGTCGAAATACAGTCTATATGATTTTAATTTTTAATGAGATTAAACTGTGCAATCTAGTAGGAAGTTTATTGTTTTAATTTCAAAACACTATTTTGATACTTTCGGGTGTTACAGTTCAGGATCTAAGATCACGCGATGATAGTGCGCGAAAAACTACACTGTATTTCATAAACTGAAGTGATCCACTTAACTTTTTACTACACTTTTGATTAGATTAATGTTGGAGCATTTAAATAGTCGTCTGACGTTTATGATTGTTGTTCAATATTGAAAGTATTTTCTCAGTTTACATCCCTCGATTGCATGAAGTCTGTTTTTTATGTTATATTTCATAAGAGCGCCCTGTTTTCATAGTGTAAGGACAGTAGCACGTGGTTAGGCAGCGTACTGAGGCGGGTTAACGTTGGGCTGTAGGAAGGGATCAATTAATGCGGGTATTGGAGAGGCCCGGATTATATGAAGGATGAAAAACAGTTGCCAGTAGCTTGTATACCTTTTAATTGGTTGTTATTCAGTACATAAACCAACAAGTTTTTAAATTTATTTTAGTGTGGGCGAGATAATGATTTGTCTATATTCTAACTAATCATCACGCCATTTCCAAGCAGGGGTAGGCAGAGAGAACGGACCGACAAACAATTCGGTATTGGCACACACTACTTGCCCCATTCATATTCATGCATCGTCTTATTTTTTTAAACTTCCGATTTAGTTGTCCGGGTTAAGTCTTCCCCAAAGGAAAAACTTAACCCTTCCACTCACTTTGCCACAAATGATCAGCTAGTCAATCAACACTATGTAAGTGCATTATATAAGTAAAATAAATACAAAACAATACAAGAACAACAACACGTCAAATCACCAGATATCAAATGGGAAAAAAAAATTCACCGTCTCCAGATATTTTCATATCAGAGGGTTCGGCTCGGTAGAACTTCTAACAGTGCCTATAAATTCTACTGATCCCTCAATATAAATATTTAAAAAATCTTTTGTTATCCTACATGTATTCAAAATGACCGACTTTTGCATCTTTATATATAAATTTTTTGATAGATCTAATACGCCTAAATTTTTAATTAGAGAGCTAGGTATAATGCCAGTAGCCGAAATAACGAATGGTAATATTTTTATAGTCTGAGAATGCCAAATTCTTTTTATTTCATTTCCTAAATCTGTGTATTTTCTTATTTTTTCACTAACAGATTTTTGAATATTACAGGAATTTGGAATAGCAACATCAATGATATAAGTTATTTTTTTAATTTTGTCATGTAAAACTATATTATTATTTTGACTCTTAATAAATTAATACTTGGCTAATTTATATAGCGCCGTTTTCGTGAAAAATCACCTCAACGCCGCTGTACAAATATATATTTTTAAATAGTTAATACTATAACTACTGACTTACTTCTTATACTTATATCGAGTCACTTACGACTAAGGCCTATAATTACTATCTGGTTCACTTACTTGTGGCATGTCTTTCTCCTGCGCCCCCAACTTCAATCACAGTGAATATCTAAAATAATGTTCATAAACTTTATTTTTTGTGGGCTTTTGTGTTATTTTCATCAATTAGTTCAAAAATTTGGGGAATTTCCGATTTTAAAACTTTGAAACATCATTCCGTTCAAACTATTTTGAATTTACAATATCATAATTTACCTTTGTTTATGATTAATTTTGAAATTTGATAGCACTATTAATTTTCCTAAATTATTTTCAGTTGCTTGAAACCCGTTTGCCATAAATAAATACATATTGTTTTCATTACACTTCACCAGACCACCTACTCTAAAATCTGGGATAAACAAAATTACAAAACTTTTGTCAGTCATACCATTCCCGCGAAGAAATGGCATCGTGTTCCTTAAAACTTAAAACATTTCCCGTGTATCCTCGTGGAATTAATAAAGCGCGTAGTTGAAGTAAGCGCCGGGCAAAAAGCGCTTAAAATAAAAACAAACTGACGCCGTCCTCCTTTGTGACAGTTTGCCGTTGTTCGTGCCCCTTTATATTTACAATATACATTATATGAACCTGCTTACACTAATGGCATTACTTTTGGTTACTTTTAATTTTTTTAAATTCTGTGTACATACTCTTCAATTATAGATTTTAAAAATTCCCATAACTAAACAGCTCTGTAACTCCATCTCCCAATCTTCTCGCTAGTTCTTCACCTGAATAATCTTATTATTCAGGTTTCTCAGTTCAACGATTCAAGCGGATTGCAATTTCAACGATAATAATAATAATAATTGGATGACTTGTATAACGCCGTTTTTGTGCAAAATCACCTCAAGGGCGTTGGTATTCAAATACACGTGGAGAACGGCCGGAAGAAAGATAAATAATTTTCTATATTTCGTATTTGAGTTCATTCCATCACAAATGTATAAAATTGTTGCTTATTCAAAGATGAATGTATGTTCCTTGCAGAGGAAACCTTGCGGCGCCAGTTTCAAGCCAGTCACGTTCTACCAATTTCCTCTAAGCCTGTCAAAAAATATTCTAATTGGTCAACTGAACTAATTATTGCATTTATTAATTATATAATTATCTTAATAAACCTAATTTTATTTGATTTATTTGCGTTTTTCACTATTTATTCATTAAATTATATTTGTGACCCTTCTCAGAGTGAACGACACTACCAGTATCGCCCTGGTTGAAACACAACCTATCCGAATGAAAATATTGCTTGAGATGGCTTTACTCGTATTCGGCCAGGTAATTTTCAACTTTCTTCTTCACAAGCTCCTTCCCTTCCCTACTGTCTTCAGCTTCACAACATACAATACACTGGCTCCAGAAGGTTGGGAACAGTTGGGACTCTGACTTAAAAAAGTTTATTGATATTCTCATTTTTTTTATCAACAAAAATTAAAAGTCATCTTTTAAAAGTTTCCACATTTAAGACCACCATTGCACGTGTACAATGGTGCGACCGGGAAATATTTACTTACACACTTAGCCCAACAACGCTATTGTTGTTTCAGGTCAAGCCTCATTTTTCACTTCAAATTATAACGTGTACATTGTTTACAGCGACGCTTTCAGTTTGTACCGTACAGGCCGTGCCGTATAAGGCCGTACACGTAACTCGCAAACAGTTCTACGCGTGAAATGCTTCAATTTAAATGGAATTAGATGAGTTTCAGGATTTGGTAGAATATGGGATGTGCGGGCAATGAGGAACCGTTTTTTAGAGTCCAGTTTTCTGTTTTTGGTTGGTTTTTTTTTTGTAAGGTTGGTACTAAAACATTGGAGCCAGAGGGACTTTGGCAATCTTATTTGAGCAATGTTGTGAGACTGGACGAAATTAGTTGGGAAACATAGACAAACATATTAATGGACAAGCCCACCAGGGAAAGAGAAAAAAAAAACAAGTTGCAAGGAGCACGAAGGGGAAGTGACCGTGTACATTTCCGTAATTTATAACTAAATGAATCTGAAAGTATACAAGCAACACGCATTGTAATTTTACAATTTATTGCGCGAAAATAAAACCTGCTTACGAATTATAATGGCGCGCAAATTGCGAGGTGCATTAAAACTTAACGGCAAATCATAATGTAACATAATTTAACTATAAAAACATTCTATTATTTTAAGATTATCTCAATTAAAATTGAAGGAGTTCTACACAAGTACCCATATTTCGCTGACGTTGCGAAAACGCAACAGTTTGGTTGCTGGGTCATAATTTGAGAACTTGATAAGGATTCACCATTATTCTTTCAGTTACTTATAGAAAAAGTTTGACTTTACCGATAGAAACATATTTGCTTCAGCGACTTAGTAGACGCCCCCAAAGTCGGACAAAATACGACAATCAGATAAGCAATTTTTAAATAATTATTATCGTTGACATATGACCAAAATTCTTAATATATTTTAGCCTTTTTTAATACATAATCGATTCCTATTTAATAATATGTACACTTAAAAAAAAATTCCAAAAGTAGGTACTCATTTTAAATAGTTTATTTAAATGATGCGTTAACGCAACGTCAGCGAAATACGGGGGTAAAAACTTTAGAATTATTTTATTCATAATGACCAGTAACAATCGCTATTATTGTGTTTTTTCTTTTGAATAAGATGAATCCAAAGGACTTTTTTACCACACAAGAGGCTGCCGACTTTATCGCAGAGAATCGGAATATCGAAGATGAAGATGACGAAGAAGATATTCCAGATGTGGTGTTTTACCCCCTAAAGTCGCCGATGTTACTGATAAAGAGGATTTTGATGATAATGACTTACACGAAGACGCTGCATTTAGCCATACGCTCGGGGATACGCCAGGAACTTTGGAAGTCCACTCCAAGAGGCTGATGAATGAACCTTCAACAACGCCAACCTAACCCCAACCATCAACATTTTCATCGTCAGTGCCAAGGGAAATGCGTTGGAAGTAATCGAAACCTAGTTATTCGCGAGTGCCAAATAACGTTGAGAACAGAAGAGTTGAATAAGTGAAAAAAAAATTGTTGGTAAATCTTATACCGAGTTCTTTGAACTATTTTTTAATGGTGATCTCATTAACTTAATTGTACAACAATCAGCCATCGTTCTTTCCGTACTCTGATGATCGGCATCCTGGTGATGATGGCTCACCAGTTGTCGTGTATAGGCGTGATCACCGTCCACTATAATGGGTATTTACACTTCTTGGGGCACTTTACTGAGGGCTCGTAAACGTGAGTCCATCCTCAGTAGGCCGTCGGGTCCAAGGAAGGGGTTCAATGCTTTGAGCCGACTGTCACATGGTACTGTAGCTCCTTTCTGGAGCTTATTTATCTCATGGGTTTGGCCACAACACCTATTGATAAAACGATGGACCCAGCTGGTAGTCCGGGTTGGGCGACACCATGACGAAAATCGTTTGATTTCGGGCAGTGTCTTTGCCATAGTTGTAGTGAGACCAACGTGTTGGGGCCTCATTTCTGATGTGCTGTCATCAGGCTTTATTCATTAAAAAACAAAATAAACACACCATTGACTATCAATAACATAAATAAAATTTACAGGATTTTTATTGTACACTGGATATCATAGGTTACCTCGTAAGGAAATTTAATGGTCTCTAGATGAGGACATTACAAGTCTTTTTGTAAGGGCATGCATGACCGGACAAACCTATCGTGATGTCAAGAACAATTTACATTTGGATGACAATTAAAATATCGATTCTACCAACAATCTTTATAAAGTTAGACCATGACCACCTTGTTAAATAACATTTATAAACAGCTCTGAATTATACGGCATGCGCTGTCAATAGACGATGATCCAATGATCATGACCAATGATCCCTTATAGAGGAAAGCATTGGTATAAAATGTATATTCATGGCAAGCCTATCAAATTTGGATATAAGTCTTGGATTAGTCGTAGATTTGCGACAGCATCGAGGTCAAGTAAAACAGGGAGTAGTTATTTTTAAAATAAAGGATAAAATAGAAATAGATGTCGTATATATCATTCACAAATATATTATATGTGTATAGAGTGTAATGTGGCATTGCACCATAAATGTAACAAAATTTACCACACCGGAAAATAATGTTTATTGTAATATTTGTGTATTCTAATTTCTTATTATGTCTTTTGGAAAGGTGCACTTTCTTACTTATTCCTACAATATCTTAAATTTTAGTTACTGTTAGTAATATGATTTATAAATGAATACAAAGAAATCCACTTTAAAAAAAACTTATTTTGTTTCATACATTTACTTTTTACCCCCCTATTTCGCTGACGTTGCGAAAACGCAACATCTCATATTTTTGTAAGTATAAATATTTACATTTTTTTAAATTTTTTTTATTTTCTTAATTAGGTGTTTATATGCAACATATCCAAATTTCATCAAAATCTGACCACGGGAAGTGATAGCGGCGAAATATGGGTTAAAATGTTCATCAATTTTAAACCCATTGACCAAATGAATCATGTTGCTTTAATGAAATTACTTGATTTTACCAATTTATTGAACAGAAGAACAATGAATGATTTTGTATTTTATACAACTTAGTTAATAGCTTAATGGGTTCGCCTGACTTAACTTAGCTAATAATATTAGTAAAAGTATCGAATCATAACACAGACTTCCTGTGTGGTTCTTTGTTTATTCATCTAAAACCATCTATTTTATTAATTCCCCAGTCCAGAGGCTAAATGTGAATGTACTAAATGCTCCCAACTATCTGGAGCCAGTGAAAGTATGGCATCCTCAATTGGGGTATATTATTAGGCTGTAGGTATTGGGGAGCGGAAGGAAATGGGGAGAGCAACATTTCTGAATGGTGATCTAACCCTGGACGACAATCAGAGTATCTCCAACTCTGGAACATGCCCCAGATAAAAAGTATGTATTATTTTTAATGAGTAAATTGTGAGATAATACAAATTAAAGAAATAAAATTTACTTGCATACTTTTACTTTGATTTGAACCCGCGGCCTCCGGCTTGCTATTCGAGAGCTGTACGTCTCAATCAACGTCGAATGTTGATGTCGTTGGTAACTTGCTATTCAGATTTATTTCTGCTATCGTCCAATTGTGAATAATTATTTCACAAATGTAACACAATGCGTGTTTTTAACTTTAGAGCGAAGCGTGTTTTTAACTTTTTCGCGCGAAGTTTGCATCGTTTTTTGTTTAACTGCATGAGTTGCCCGGTACCTGTACCAATCTTTAATACAATGTTCTTTCACTACCTTAATAAAAAAATAACTTCCATTTGTCATTACTGGTGATACAGTTATTATCGTTAGTTATTTATAAAGGAGATTTTTGCTTAGTGGCGGGTGGGCAAACACCGGGCAGACGGCGTTGATTTGATTTTAATACAAATCTACAGTTTTATTCCCGGACGAAATTTTGTACACTTGACCTTCAAAACAAAAGGAAAATCACTGTTTATATTAGATTTTGAAAAACTCTGTGTAAGGCCGGGCAACGCCGGGAACTTCAGCTAGTCATCTATACAATGCCTTTAATGAAAGTTTCATAATATTTCAAATTCCACAAACGGCTATTTGCATAATTTTTTTATATTTTATATTTTTCAATTCTCTTCTGTTTTTAGTCTTTAAATGTATTGTTATTTTGTCTTATTTATTTTCATTTATTAAGAAATATGGATTACATTGCGTTACGCTACCCATGGATATATATATAATATATAATAAATTTCCGACTTTATGTCCGGGTTAAATCTTTCCTATAGGAAAAACTAAACCCTTCCACACACTTTTCCACAAATGATCACCTAGTCAATCAACATTATGCAAGTGGATCATGCACCAGAGATCAAATGGGAAAATAATTCACTGACTCCCAGATATTTTCATATCAGAGTGTTCGGCTCGGCGAAACTCCTAACAGGGCCCATAAATCCTACTGATCCCTCAACATAAATATTTAAAAATTCTTTCGTATTATTATTATAAGATTATCATATTAGTTGTTTTTCGGATGGAAAAATTTTTAGGAGAATAAAAAACGATTGATGTTTGATGTTTTTATTATTATTTTTATTTTATATTTCGCAAAAATTATACAAAACATGAATATTTACGAATTTAAGGGTAGGAAAATAAACATCGCAAAGTGTTGACACGAGCAGAAACACATTTTTGTTTATTTACAAAATCAACAATGGCATCTCTTTGAATTAGGTACAGCTTAGGTCAGAGAAATTATACACTTCATAATGATATAAATTACACTGGGTTGGTCTTCACGATGTAAAACTGATACTCGACAAATTGCAATAATTTCTCGAATGAAAAATTTTATGGCTTAAAAAATACATATTCACATACCTAGATCAAAAAAATCTGTTATTTAATACTTATATTTTATTATATTTAGGAAAAAATAAGCTTGCACAAGTATAAAAATCCAATTAAATATACTCAAATTAACTTGAGTAAATCTTATGAAAAACACATTTTTTTAAGAAAGACAACCTCTCCCGAGACTCTCTTAGATTAGATCAACAAATGATAATTATTATTATTTCTATTCTGATTGTTTCTTTTTATTATTATATAATTGCAAAAACGATTAAAACCGTGAGACGCAAAACGCTCTGTGATTGGTCGGCGGTTTTTGACAGCATATAAACTGCTACCTCACTGGCCGGCCGCGTGCATTAAGAATGCGAGCAATTTTGTGCCAAGTTTCTCTGCGCGTACTAGCGCACTGCTCACTATTGCGGCTTACAAATCATTTCAAAAGAATTTCATGAATTTCATTCCACAAAAAGACTCTCCACACAGCATCCCCAAAGATGACATAGGCCCTGAGGGAAATTATTTTCTTCAGGGCCTCCTGTGTGGAGTTAATATAAAAAAATAAAAATAAAATGTTTTTTGAGAATCTTGCTAAAAATTTAATTGCGTTTTTTCTAAAAATTTTTGAGTGGATTGATCTTAATGTAATCGTGAAAACCGAGGTACGAATGTCGTCAAATTTCGATTGTTTTGGTGGTCTTTGAAAAATTCATCATTTTTTTATTATTTCAACTGTAAAAACGACATTCGTAAAAAAATAATAAAAAATACTGGAATTCCTCATTATCTGAAAAGCTTAACTCTATAAGCAAGGAAACCATATATACACAATAGCTTCTTCACCACAATTTTTTATTAACTCCCATGACTCATTATGGACTTTTGGGGTGATTTTTTTCATGTGATTTAACATCACTTTTATCTCTATTTTTTATTTTTTGCCTAAACCACTTGCCTAGAAAATACAACAAGAAATTAGGAACTCTTATTTTTTTATTATTACAGGTACAACAAAAATAAAAATTTTCAAAATTTATTTGATCACGAAACACCTCGTGTATTTTTTTTTTTTTTGTACATTATTTTTTACAATTTATGTTTTCCAGTAATGTAGGCCTCACTGGGTGGCTTGCCCGTGCTGAGGCCTTCATTTTATAATATAAAAATATAATCTACATATTATTTAAAGAGAAAATAATACATTTAAAAAGAAAATAATACATTTAAAATTAAAACATTTTAAAGCATTTCTTTCCAGATTATGTAAAAAAAAAAATTATTAAAATTTTAAAATAGTAAATTATTATTTTGATGTAGTAATTCCTTTGTAGGAAGTGAAATAGTACCTACAGCAAAAGGAAACATTTTTGTTTGAGCGCTATCCTAGTATTTTTTAAATCAAAGGAATCAAATATGTACAGGATGACTCCTCCACCACGTGCTGGTAAATACTGTGTTATGTGTCTTAACTTTTACAATAAAATTACACAAAATGAGAAAAAAAGTTTCATTTGTTCAGATACAAAGATTTTTTGTATGTTGGGTGTCCAGCGTTTAATATTATTAAATATAACTAGTGCCGTTCTCAGGCGACGAATAAAAACGTACCGTGTTGTTCAAGATTATTTTTTCATTAATTACTATTGACTCCAAAAATTGCCAGAGTTAAAATAATTCAACGGCCTCTATTTAATAATTTAAAACAAATATAATACAATGGCTCAAATCCTTAGCTAATATTTTCAATACCGATCTCAAATCCAAAATTAAGTTTCGTATGAAAAAGCCATCTAACAAGTGACCACTTTTTCTGTATAAAATTTTTTCAGGCAAATACTGTAAATTTTTTCAATCTGCTTATGAATATCCTGACAATATTTTAAAAAAATCTCCTACTACCAACACAGAAAGCGGAAAATTTTGCTTGTATCTTGGTAAAGGACCAAACAAGCCGAAGACTTTAACTCACGACGCCTTGGGTGAGGCCCAGATGCGATGCCAACTCCTCGGCCACTGACCGGATAAAATTCCACCGAATTTTTGGGTGAAATTTTAATTTTCGGAGTTCAAAGAAGAATCTATACAAAAATGCTGAAGAATAAATGTATTCCAATGTCTGTCAATGTAACTCGCACATACTAAATATCAACAGTTTATCATATTTTTCTTATTTGCTTCCATAGTAAAACATACTCACGTTGATGCTATATCTATATAATTTAAATAACTTCTTACATATATATATTTTAAATTCTATACTCCATTTATTATTCTATACTTTTTTGTATTATTTTTAAATTCCTCTATATTTCAATCTTTGATATAATTCTTTCAAATTATTTTAAGGTACTTCACATAAACACTAACTCACACATGTAAAATATCATTATTTTTATACTGTTATACTAAGTTATATACTTCTTATATTCTCATAAACTCTATACTTTGTATTAGGTATGTTGTTATGTATTTTTCTGTTATGGTTATTTTTTGTCGTTATTTTATTGGTCAATGACATAACTACTCTGATCACTGTCATATATGCATGTATAAAGACTGTTTATAACGCTAATAAATAAAATAAAATTAAAAAAAAATAAAATAAAAATACACCGTATTCTCTTTTATATTGTATACTTTCTATATTTCATAATTGATATATTCTTTTAATGCCCCTTATATATAATCAACTACCACAACACGGGCATGTGCCTAGCTTTTTGGTCTAAACATTCTTAATGACTGTAATAAACAATGCACTGAATAAAGAAATAATTTTTTTTTTTTAAATTTAATTAAAATGAAAATTGCATCCCTATTCAAATAATACCTACATTACCCATAACATGTATAAGCCCGTAAATGTAAAATGACGTGTCGTAAATGTATAACCCTGAAACATAATTATAACAACTGTTGAACAGCAATGACTAATATATTATACCCAACCCAAAAGTTTTCTTTAATAAAACACATTAAACTTGGTAATTGAAGGTTACATCCATTACATAAAGCGTTAAACTTTTTTTTTAAATTGCGATGCTTGTCTCGGTTCATTTAATATAACCCGCAAATTGAAAAATATCCGAAATCAAGCTGAAACAAGAAAACTAAAGTCAACATTAAAAACTCACTAATTTATGTACATAGATGTTAGGGAAAGTTCCACAATAATCCTACCATTGAATGCTAAGTTGCAAAGTTCTAGCGGAGCCTCGAGAGTGAATCAGTTCAAATCCAATTTAGGACTTAGTCTAAATAAATAAAGGCTTCAGAACAAATAAATAAACCGCAACTAGTTATAGAACTTCTATCATCAATCAGAAGTTCGGAGTTAGTGTGTATTTTATGCGATGATATAGAATACATTAGAATTGGTTTCTGAGGAATTAAGTAAGTGTTATTCCCACTGCCATTCGATCTTTTTGATCACTGCTTCGCTTATTAGTTTATTTTATTAGTGATGGTTGGTGAAAGCACTATGCATAGCGACTTCTGCAGAAAGAGGGAGAAAAGAGGCAACCATCCTTGTCCAATTGTTAAATTTTCTCTTCGTGAAACTATCCGGTCCATCCTCCGATCCCATATATAATATCAAATTTGTGAATGAAAAGTTCTAAGATTGGCAGACTTGTATAATTGACAGATTTCACAACAACCGTTTCTTCCTCAGGGCTAAAAAGATACTAACTTAACATTACAAAATAGCACGAAGTGAGCAATGTATGATTAGGTGAATGTGAGCATGTATTATTAGGTGTTAAAGTGGCGGTGGTGGCATGACAATGGATTTGGTAAGAGTGTGTAATTTACCCGAAGTTTGACAATGTGGACACAGCACTTCCCATCACGATACATACAATAGCATCTTGTTGCACAAGAAACTTTTGGTTCCATGCTTACTCAACACAGTTACTTTTCAACACACTTTTAAAAAGTGATTCATTAAAAACGTTGAAAGAAAAAAATTTAACCTAACCTAACCTACTTAATCCAGTTAATACAGTTTGTGTTTCATTGCACTTTCCATGACTTTATATAACTTTTTAAAGATGTGATGAATTATCATTTTGATGATTTTCCTGTCACTGAATCTTTTCATTCGATTGAAAATCGTATATACTTATTTTTACATAAACACTTCTACAGAAAGATCCATTATCTAGCACACTTTACTTTATTCGACTTCTCCGTCAATTTGTTGGTCGCTTAAATGATTTATTGATGAGGCTTAGTTTCTTTTAATGACGAACAATTATTAACGGAAAAATGTAAGTGGCATTTTCGAAATTTTCGTGGCATTTTCGAAATTTAGTGACTGTGAAAAAATCAGAAATGCGATAAAGTGCCTACCTTTAATATAATAATTTGACAGAAAATTATTTTTATTGTCATTTTATAAATTGGAACTGATGTGTCAACAATTCAGAAATCGATAAATTACTTACATATAATAGTACTTTTCTATTAGTAAATTATTTTAATCAAATATTTGAAATGTGTTTAAATTTTTTTAAATCTTTTCTTTAAATTTAGTAGATTTAATATTGAAGAGTAACGTCAGATTTCGCAATTTTTCAAGGGTTTGTGTTTATTTCCATTTTCAATGAAGCTTTCTTTACTAAATAGATTTACAAATCTAATATCCTGTTATTTTTTGCGGCTCTACGCTAATATAAGTAAATTTTATAAAAAAATATGATAAAATGTAAACAAACTCCCAAAGCAAACCTTTCTATCGTTTTTCCACAAATTTAACAACATTTAAAAATGGTAAAACTTATTAAAAAAAATAGTTTTAATACCTTCCTCATAAAAAATCATTATACTATGATAAAAGTGTTACACTTGAAGCTCCAGTCCGAATATTCTAATTAAATGAAACTTAAGTTTAATTATTACACTCCTGCCGTTTGCCCCTGGGGAATCAAACTGCCAACTCTTCTGATTATTGGTGAAGTCTTATTCGGCAAATATGAGGTGTAGATATAGTAGATATAGCAATCCGAGAAAAGCCAATCTTCCATTTTCTATATCAATGTATTCATTGTATTAAAAGTTGGCTCAAACTATCGCCTTTCATAACATGAGACACATTATGTTGTTCTGAACTAGCAGGATATATGATATTATTATCAACATATTATTTGTTTCTGGATGTTTTGCTGAATTCAACGAATTTAATCTGAAGTTTAAACAGAAGACATTATGATATTTCTGAGTGCTTAGTCATTCGTGAGGACTATTAAAATATGCTATTTGACTTAAACTTAGTAGGAGGATTCAAGTTATTACGATTTAGATATTTATATATTTAGATTCATTGTTATTATTATATACATCAATTTTGTATGAAACCACTTTATTTTCAAGTGACCTGAAGATGTCAGGAGAATATAAAAAAATCATATATTATATATCATATACAAAATACAGAAAGATATACATTAAGGTTTAGATGTTGGAGTGGTTCCATGTTAACTCAACACAGTGACAATTCAACACACTTTTAACAAGTGATATAAAGTCATTTGAAACGATGAAAATACGATCCGATCCGGTCACCGTTTATACAAATACTGAAATTGATATTGACATACTGATATTGTCGCATTCCATCATGATATGTATTAGTAAAAGAACACATGTTCTCGATAAATTCTCAATAACTAATATTTTATCAGGAAGTTCGCATGGTGTCACTTTTGAAACAGGATCATTTTATCCAAGCCCGTTTCCTTTGTTTATCTCCAACTCCAACGGTGACCGGATAAATCATCACATCTTTAAAAAGTTATATAAAGTCATGAAAAGTGATGAAACGAAAACTGTATTAACTGGGTTAAGTAGGTTAGGTTAGGTTAAGTTAGGTTAAAAAAAATTTTTTCATCGTTTCTAATGACTTTATATCACTTTCTGAAAGTGTGTTGAATTGTCACTGTGTTGAGTTATAATGGAACCTGTATAAACACGTGATCCGTCGTCCTCATAAAAAAATCGCTTTTGACTGAAATTTTGTTGTGAATTCTTCAATTCATTCGTTATAGGCTTGCAGTCCCATTTTTAACAGGAAAACGAATAATTTGACCAGATTTTTAAAAATGAACAGTATTTAGTATCATAGTAAGTTTACTGTATAGAACGGAGCGGTTTATTGGAAATATGTCTAAGACTATAAGACAAATATAATTGGTTAATCAATATACCTACAGTAATCATTATTTAGAGATTTTCTGATTACCAGTGCTTCCAAGTTATTTTTAATTATGACAAACTACAAAGTAAAAGTTTTTTTTCAAATACGCAAGTTATTTTAGTTACTATGTTATGGTTAAATACTATCGTTGATAATGAAGAACTTTTTCCTTCAAGGCGTGGATACCTGGAGAAACCAAGCATTGATATGGTAAGAATACTATCCTGATGATATCCAACCGCCGATAGGAGAGGAAACAAGAATTAAAAGAAGTAAAACGCGGGTGATTAATTTCACTCCGTCATTAATCATGCAAATTCAAACACAAACAGTTTAATATTTTCTTGACCATTCTTTAACCGCTAGATTTTTTCTCATTATAAAATATAAAAGTCGTGCTTTTGAACCACGTTAGAAGTACCACTATTCCGAGAGTAAGTCCTTAGTAACTAAACTTTGCTACTCCATTTACATAAATCCCAGATGAGGTGACTTGGGCGTATGCTTGGAATACCAGTGGAACACCTAAGCCATATTTTAACTAATTTACTAATCTTCTAACCACTTTCCCAATAATACGTTTCATAAATACATCGTTATATAAATAACGCAATCTTTTCTAACTCTAATTATTCTAACTCTTGAGATGACAATTTAAAACATAACGAAACATAATCAATTCCAATTTGGTAGTCGTATATGGGTTCCGACACCCGGGAACCATTTAGTGGAGAACCAACAGCTATGCCATTGGACACCCCGTTGGTTCGCTACGTTTGTTGACATAGCAGGGGTGCCCGGGTTCATCGGATGAGGATTGTCTACGTTTTGGTGGTTCATACCTAAAGTGTGGTGGGTCAGATTTGGAGAGACTAGTCGTGGGAGACCTTTTTACCTCTCCAGCAAGACTCTCTCGACCAATCGCCTTGCACCGCATTGGGATGAAGGGATTCATACTTCCGTCAATCCTGGACTCACTGACTTCCAGATTCCTACCTATAGAGGCCAAAAAGTCTCCTTCAACCAGTTTTTTCCACTCCAGCCCGCCACGTAGTAGGTAGGCAAACGCATCCCAGACCCAGACCCAGACAAACCTCACCCCGTGAACCCAGGCACCCCTGCTAATTCACCAAACTTAGCAAACCACTTGTGATAACCTATGGCAGGTTTTGGTTATCCAATAAACGATCCCGGGGCGGCGGTACTTATACCCGCTTCCGAAACTATTTAAGTATGCTATACAACGTATAAATATCAAGTTTCGGTATTTTATTTATTTCATAACAAGAAGGTTTCATGAAATACTGCAGAACCGTTGAGTTGGCAAATGATTAAATTAAGATTATCAATCTGGAAACATCCTTGCAAGGAGATACGAAAGCCTGTTACCAGTGACTAGAGCCTGTTCTCTGAACGAATTTCCCACTTTCCCAACGATCAGCCCAAATGCCTGTGTATCCACTGAAAAGTGAAACTCAAAATTTTAATGCATCAATATTTATATGTTTATTTATAAAACGAGTAATAAAACTAAAATTAAATATTTTGTCCACTACAAAAGGCAGTTTCAGAAATACTCTTTTTTTATTTTAAGGTTAAGCGGAAATACTCGGAAATATAGCAGAGGCCGGAGTAGATTTTAATGATTTTCAAATAATTTGGAAATAAACTATGAAAATCTTGATCGATATCATTGGTACCATAACCATTGTAGAGTACTACTGGTCTTTCTCCACTCCTAACCCTAGGATGATATTTTGACCTCCATGTAATCCAGTTACTTGAAGGTCCCCGCATACTCCTTCTTCCTGCAGGCTTATTATCGTAAAGCTTATTTGGTTTTTGGCTTCCTTTGAGCAGTAACCTTGTCCTAGTTTTATTAAACTTGTTATTAAGGTATTCTCAAACAGTTGGCAAAAGTCATTTATGTAATTTATTCGTAGGACTACCTAAGGACTTTGGAAGACTGGAAATATTCTGAAATAAAATTAACTCAGAATGCTCTCTGAATGATGTATCCTGGTTCAGACATTATTTAGAACGAGATTGTAATACTTAAATGCAAAAATAACAAACAGCAAGAATAATGGTTGATCATTTTAAGGGAATGTACCATTTAGAGAAGTAATCGCTACGACGTTCACAGGTAGTAAAATAAGTGTCAAATGTGAGAAAGTGAAAAATATTCATTAAAAAAAAATCGTCAGTTAAGTAATGTGCATTGGCATCGTGGGCATAAGAAGGTACTAAAAAGATTGAAGATTCCTTTTATTTGGCTATTTTTTAAATGTAATAATTTAATTGTATTTATGTTCTGATCCAACCTTCACGAATTATTATTAGCCTCAAATTCATTCATTTCGTTTATTAAAGAATAATTGTTTTGATTTTCTTTATTAGAATTCTTCACAGAGCAGAAAGATGATCTGGTATATTACTAGTATATTAGTTTATTCTGTTTTTACTAATTAGTATTTCTTAAATTCCTTCAGCATTGTTTATCTGGTGCAAGTAAAAAGACTTCACGTTTCCTTTATTATTTATGTCTGACACCTCTGATGATTTCTGAAGGAATAAATAATTGAGAAGTGTTAATTTAATAATGTAGATATCATCAAAGAGAAGATTCTCAGAATGTTCATAAAGCAATAAGATTTCTGAGCATTTGGTTTTAATTATTAATACAGTCTTAATACAAAACGAGCCTGTTACACTATGGCACCCCCATTTAGGGAGAAATGTTGTGAGGTGAGACAAAAAGGTGTCTTTTCGGAAACACCTCGATAGTTCATCCATGTAACTAAAATAAATAGGGATTCGCCAACTATAGTGACCCTCATAAAAAAATATAAATTTAAATAAAATATATATAAATTAAAATAAAATATAATAAATTCAAGTTAAATACAATAAATTATAAGAAATTAAAATAAAATATAATAACATATTCCATCGCGACATTTACCCACGCGCCCAACCCGATTCATCATTAATTGTAAAACAGTTAATTGTTGCGCCGGTTTGGTACGTATCTTTATTAATTGGTTTGGCAACTGTACATAGTTGAGTTGCTTAAAAAAACTTACGTTCTTATTTTGAAATCCAATTCCCGAAACTCCTACAACCACTGATAAACCTTAGTGAACGCAATGCAAATGTATGTAAAGGTGTTAATGAACGCATCGCAAATTGTCGAAAATCACACTCACGCACCGCCAGTGAATCCTTGCATTATTGAGAACTAAGAGTTATTGTATTCAATGCACCCACAAAATAAACGGAAATTATTGAAACTGCGCATACTGGCCATTCGAAATATAGTTCGATATTTTACCACGCGTACGATGCTTTATCAACTTTTATTTTGTTAGCCATTTCATCATTTTTTCCATATGATTAACCAAAAACAAAACGAATAAAATTTCAAAATTTTAATGAAAAAATATTGCTATTCTATTTTTAAATAAAAGATATTTAAGGGTTTTAAATAGTCTAAAAAATACGAATAAATTTTGTTTTTATCATTTAAAATTCCTTATTCAGCAAAGATAATTCGAAGACTATTCTATATGAAACCACTGAAAAGTAACATTTCAGTGATTGAAGGGTTTTACCAAAACACAACTGATGAAATGGCGAAAGTCTTCCAAGAAATACCAACCAACATTAAAGAAAGTTACGAAAAGACGATGAAAAGAATATGAAAAAAAGATAAAAATTTATTTTAATACAGTTTTTACATAATACTCTTGTAACTTTATTGAAATAGATTAGGTTTTTTTATATTTACATGTGTATAGTATGACCATTTACACATACTCTGTATTATTTTATGTACTATTTTAAGTCAAATAAATATGTTCAAAAATATCCATATTTTTTTCCTTCATTGGTTAACGAGTAAAAACAACGAAGTAATAATCTTGAAATACTGATTTAAATTGTTTAAAAAAAACACTTAAAACGCTTTTATGATTGATGAAAAGTTGTAAAGAAAATTAAATAATACCAATGTAACAACCTATGAAAGATTCAGATGTACAAAAAATGTGATGTATGCGGAGTCAGTTTCTCTCATATTAACATATTTGTATATATTAGTTCTCTAATAAATTACTTCATGATAACGGTATTATTTGTGTTAGAACCGGTAAGTTTTTATTTCTGGTGAACAAAGGAAGATTAAATGTGGTCAGGAGGGTAAATGACAGGTCAAGGGATAATTCCCCTTTCCTTTATTCATTTAAACTATCAAACTCCAAGTCTAACTCCATTTAAATCTCCATACACGAGTAACAGGGGCTAATTTTCGTTTAACTGGAGAGTTGAGTGATGAGGTTTGTTTAAACACGTTGATTTCCGGGGCTCAAAAATAAATATAAGTTAGTAATTTTTTTGGAAACACAGATGAATTCTGCGTTAAAAATAATGGAAGTGATATATACATTCTGCCCGCTCAGTGGCTGAGTTGGTATCGCATTTGGGTCCCACTCAGAAGTATATTCAATTCCGCGGCCGGCTATGTCCTCAATCACAACACAAGTGATATTTTCCGATTACTGTGGTGGTAATAGGAGATTCTCAAGTATTATCAGATTATTTGTAATGCGGGAATTTTTGTCTTTTTTAAAAAATAATTAATAAGAATTTCATTCAAATACCGCATTGCGTATCACAAGTTAAATCTTACTTAAGTAAAATCTTAAATGAAATTAATTTTGCGTTTAATCAATTTTAGATTTCAATGAATTAATTAATAATTTTTATCATTAATACAATCACTTCGTGATATGCCTTTTAACGTTATTTGCCCTTTTTCACATATTTTGGCGTTCTTAGCGGTTTATGACCGTTATTACCGTTTTTTAAGGTTCAGACTTTTTTTTATCTATTTAGACACCCTGCTACAATGACGTTATTTGATGTTTTTCGATACTATTTGAGATTTTCAGTGTTTTGGTGTTATTTGACCGTTTTCTTTTATTTGACGTTTTCTACAAGGTTTACGTGATTTGGCATTTTTCGGCTAAATTTGACCGCTTTCTTAGTTTTGTAACGTTATTTAACATTTTCATTTGCGTTTTGACGTGGTATGACATTACATAATATTTTCAGGTGTTATTTTATGTTTTTCACTTATTTTAGTGTTTTTGGTTGTTTTTGATGGTTATTTTCGTTGTTTATTTTATTTTTATTAATTTATTTTTAAATTGTGCATTTGATATAGAAAAATATATGTTACCGTATTAAGCCAAATAATAAACATATGGATTTTGAATACATGCATAATGATATATTACTATAATATGACAAGTAAAATGTACGTCGAGGATAAATAAGCTGCAATACAGGCGTAAATATATCGTTACCCGGTCAACAATATTTTCTAACTAGACAGTGCCTGTTATAAAAAACTGATAATGACATCAACTTGCCAAAGTACGTAATATCAATTTGAAAAGATATTTTTTTATTTAATTTACTGGTATGAGTATTAAACTAAAGGCGAGTACAAGAAAAAACAAAAGAAAAAATACCAAAATTTTGAGAGAAAAGAAATTAAACCGTTATTTGTAGTTTTTTGACGATTAGATCACTATTTGATAATTTTTAATTTAGTTACGTAATTTGACATTTTGACGTCTTTGCGTTATTTCACCGTTTTCTTTGTTTTGTGACACTTATTTTGTAGTGGAATACCATATTAAGTAAAACCTCAATTCAAAGACAATATTAAGCACTCTCAAAAAAAACACAAAAAAGTTGAATATGCCTGACATATTAATATATAAACAGGCTTTTTTTTAATCCGAAAAAACATCATAAATCGGAATTGTATGTAAAAACCCACAACTACGGTGAAAGGTTCCACCTCACACGTCCAGGGAATGTAACGACAAAGCAACCTCACAAAAAGCGGCTTATAAGCTAACACATCACGTTCCATATAAAGTACGGCGGAACAAAATATACTTGGCCTGCGAAAGTACATTCCGAGGTCGCCATTCTTCAAACGTAATACGTACTCGACTGAAAAATTCTCATCCCTGCCGACTTATGTACTCCAGTATGTTGGTACACCGGCTCTACGAGATACACGCGTATTTGATACCATATTGCGACAAAACAGCCGTAGCAAATTATTGACTCAGTGTTCATAATAATTTTTCCTTTTTCATGTCCAACCTATTGTCATTATTGTGTGTTTTTTTAAAGTTTCAAACAGGATTATAGTGTCCATCATTAGGGCAGGTGTGTAATGTTATTTGGCGTCTGCGGCTGATATGAAACGTTATTTGACGTTTTCAATGTGGTTTAAAATGATCTGACGTTTTTGGATATATTTGGAAATGGAGATTATTAAAAAACTACATCTATTGCTGTATGCGTGTTAGCAAGATCGTTTCCACCAGGACCAATATCCAGTGTTAATACCAAAAATTTCCACTATTTTTTTTTAGTAATAATTTGTACCCTGAAGATGCTTGAGTAAAGCGAAACCGGTCGGTTCTAAAAATTATTAAAAACTCGTGGTTAAAGAAAAAGTATTTTATTTTAGTTTACCAAAAAAATTTCTTATAAATATAGGTCTGGCATAAAACTTGGTTTGATTTGACGAAATTACTATTAACTTGAATATTCATCATTTTATAAAAAATTAAGGGTCATACATATATTTCTGATTTTAGCTAGACTCTCTCTTTTGAAGTATGTAAGTCTTATTCAATATAGTGTGGATTGCGAGAACACTGCGGATTAAGGAGTTGAAAATAATTGACGCTAAATTTAGGTACAAAAAGATTAACTAATGAAAACGGAAATTAAACAAAAATTTATTTTATAAGAACTACTAAAAACTTATTCTTTCAGCTGTCATGTGCGGTTAATATTTTCCGTAAGTGAACAGTCAAGTCATTTATAAAAAAGTATTACGTCAACTTTTTTAAACGATATGTCGAGACTTGGTTTATTGAATTCCTGCCATGGCGTAGTTTCCAACAAGAATTAGTTGTTTAACATCTTCTTTTCCCAAAAATCACTTGCACAGCATCTCCAAAACAGTCCGAAGGGAAAACATAATAAACCTCCTTTATTTTAAAACCATTAACAAAGTCACGAAGGCTTTTTTATCTCGGCTGTTTTGTATCAAGTATTTTATCCCAAGCTGTTTTGTTGGCTAATATTCCCCTATATTTTAGGACCTCAATGAACAGTACAGAAATAAAGCGAAGAGAATATTTCATAGGGTTATAAAAATATTTTCTGAGTTTGATGTGAGCATGATACGAACATCTTGTACTCGTATTTGTATATTAATTTTAATGATGATGAATTCTACATTGAGGTAGTACAGAATGAGATCATGTATTTTCTGAAATTTCATACCAAGATCATTTAAATAACGTAACATAACATCATTTGTGAGCCTCTCCATGTGGAAATAAAAATATTTTGCTTGAGTTGAAAAACATATTGAGACAACAACACTCTTATTTTTGTTCACTTTTATTGAGTGTCATTTTTCATATTTATCGAAGTATTTAATTGACCTTTAATTAAAAATGTAAGTTTTTGCATGCTATCAATGCTGAATTACTGCACAAGTGGAATTTTTTGAGTAATAAAACACAACTTAAAAGATTTTTTTTTTTTTTTAGTGAATACCTCACAAGAGTCCCAACTGCTCCCGTCTGGAGCCAGTGAGACTATGGCATCCCCAATTGGGGGATGTTGTGAGGCTGAAGGTAAGTGGGGAAGGGAAAGAGGAAGGTGGGGAAGTACATGGCTATTCAGATCTAGTCACTAAACACGGCTAAAGCCATTTGGAGCAACGTTTCAATTCTGAATGGTGGTCTTAAACCAGGGCGATACTGGTAGTATCTTCCACTCTGGAACGTGTCGCAAATATACTAAGTAAATATTATTTTTAATTAATTAATTGTGAAATAACACAAATTAATCAAATAAAATTTATTTGCGCACGCCGGGTTCGAACCCGCGACCTTCGGAATGGCAGTCCAATGCGTTACCACTGGACTATGCCGGCCGTCATTATTCAGAACAGAGACATGAGGTCAATGGAAATTATTCAGAACAGAGGCATGAGGTCTATATTGTATTGTAACAGATACACTAGGATATACATCTGGATGTGTGACAACGTTAAGTACACTATACACATACACAAGAGTTTACATATAAGTTATAAAATAAAATTTTCATATTATTAGTACAGTCCATGGCTATCCTATGAGAAGCTGCAACGATTTTAGACTTTCTAAAACAAATTTATCGGCAACACAAAACAATATTTATTATAATGTTCGATGAACTCCCCGTAAATGTTAAGCAAGCTGAAAGACTTGCAGTTTTTTGTGTGTTATGTCGCAATGTTGTGGAGTCCAAATATTATTACGTAAGTTCTATATTTGGACTTCACAACATTAGTAGTATTAGTAGTTTTAGATAAGGCACCAGCTATAAAATATAAATTTTATAGCTAAATAAAATATTCAACAAAAAATGTATTGTGTACGGATTCACGATACTGTATATTCTCTAGTTATCTAGCAGAAACATTATGCCAATACAACAAAAAATACCTTTGGTGCTATGCCTAAGATACAATATTATGGTTAACGAAAGGAACAAAGTTCTTAAGTTATTCACATACAGATTAATTTACTATTAGTTACGTTCTCAGACTCAGATTGCAAATTATGAAAGATGTGATATATAGAGTAAATCAATTTTGCAATCAATTTTTACTACCGCAACTCATTATTTTAAATGCTGAACAAAACAACATCTATAATTGTATCGAACATCATATCATACAACTAGATTAAGTTGTTGGCAAACCACTGAATCAATAACTTGAAGTGAACACCTGAAAGTGTGATGACCCCCTTTTTCCAAATCGTAATATTTACCAGTTGAAAAATCTATCAATCTGTTACCAGGCGGCAAAATATCGACAAAACCAGTCGCCGGCCGAAAAATTATTTGCACCTAAAAACAGCTGCGTCTGGAACGTAAACAAGTTGTGGTGATGATATTGACGTCACAAGAAGGCTTGTTAGAAAAATTACAAATAGCTAAAAACAACACAATATGGGGCAATCAAGTTTCAAAAATTACCACGAGTGGACGGAACACCTCCAGTTAAAACGCGATCTGTTAATTATAAATTCCTGAGTGTCAACTGAAATCTGTAGTCGCTTCTGTTCCTCCATCAAGGCACAATTATTTTAAAGATTACAATTATTTGCAGCTATTTACGGCCGACACTCTATCAGCTGAGCCAGACGCATCTGTCATCATTACAATAATGGGGCGTCTCCGTATGCCGGCTCTTATAAACAAATGACCATGCCGCCGCTGAATTCCTGCGACTAAACAGATGCTGACAACCTAAAGGCTGACGAATACCTGCTGGCTACCGACTGAACTGCCCACTGCCGCTGATCACCTAGAGGCTGGTTAATCCCTGCTCCGTTGATGCTGAAGCCTAGAGGCTGGCCAATTCTTCCTGGCTACCAACTAAATTAGCCATTGATGCTGCCAAACTAGAAGCCGGCCAATTCTTCCTGGCTACCAACTGAATTAGCCATGTAATATTCTTCATCTTTTCGCCATTCTTTTATTTGTTTAAAAACAATATAAAATTTTCTTCTCTCTTGGCTATGACCGATATATAATTTTTTTTTTCTCTCAGGCTTTGCATATGTGTTCGCAGGGATGGAAAATTCCTCCCTGCAACACATAAGCCTCCATGAAAATTGGACCCTTAATTTCTTTGATATCTACAGAAAGCTACTTAAAGCTCTCTTGTACTATATATCTTTATAGACATATGTACTTAACTAATTAATACGTTATTTACGAACTTGAACGCAAATATTTCCGTATTTATATTGTAATTAAATTCCATCAAACGTTGTGTAATTTTTTGATTTATGATAAAGGATTTTAATTACTTTCATTTTGTGGTAACTCTCTCGGTTCTGATCAAGGCGTTGCGTTTCAAAATTGTATTGGTCTTTCCATTGCAAACCTAGACTTAAATGATTTCTCTGAATGAGCTAGCTTCCCTATTGTAACTATTCTGATTCCCTGCACCCTAACAAAGTCGTAGTTAATCGCAGGTAAAAGATATTATACATGTTTATTTGAACAGGTGATTAAATATAACTCAAATGGTTAATTGTTAGTAAATTTGATTTTGGTAAACTCTTGTGTCTGTTTGGCGCCACTCCTTTATGATTCTGCTGCTATAAGGTACATGTAAAGATTGATTTAGTAGGTTAATGTAATTAGTTAATTGAATATTTGACGAACTCGGAATAGCCCATTTGCTGGCATAATTTGGCTCCTATCCTCCTACAAGTAAACGAGATGATCGTGAGTCAACGAGAAATTCGCACAATCTTTTGACACGGTTCATTGATTGGTGCCTAAGTCACCGCGTCCCAATGAACCTTCCACGTCATCATGCACTGCCTTCAAGTCTCTTTTCGAGTCCCGAAACCCCCAAATTCCGACCCCTCCTTGGACTACAATTTACTTAGATCGAACCGGTTTCGTCCTATCTACAATCATATACTCACGGTTGGTGTGGACTTACGGGTCGTGAATCCTCATTCCACGTTTAAGAGAAAATGCGAGAATAGTCCAGAAGACCTAAAATGCAAGCTGTATGCAGGTCCGCATTCTCCAGTAAACAATACATACGAATTAATATATGTATACATACGTTTTGGGAAAGGTTTATAACTTGCAATACAAGACTATTTGTCTCGCATCCCAAGCTCGAATCTCGTGCCAAGAACTCTGCGAAGCTCTAGGTTTGGTAACCGAATAAATACGTAATAATAAGGTGATACTAATAAATAAAAGTAAAATAAGATCTTATTGATAGTTTGTTTTGGAGAGCTATCGAACTCCAGGCTTTTTGTTTGGTTTTGACGTTTTTATTTAAGAGAATTGTCATCTCTATTTTGTTTGGTTAATGGTCTTGATATAGGAGCGACCACTGCCTCCTATTTGATGAACTGTATTTTTCTTTCCCCAGGATTCAACATTAGATTTAGTTCATCCTATCCCAAGATTTTTCAACTGTTTCATGTAATTGATTGCCACATAAGAGGGTACACGACTCTCAACTGTCTCAGGCAACTGATGGGGGTCCGTATGAGCACCCAATCAATAATATTCAAATGTTTCGTATAATTATTCGATATAAATCTTTCTAACCCGTGATTTTTCAATTGTCGATTGTGAATGATAGGTATTTGTAAGCACGCAGCTTCCAGCTGTTTCAGGTAACTAATAAAATCTATGCGACTATCTAATCAATGGTATTCAAATGCTTCATGTAATTTTTCGATATAAATCTTGCTAAACCGTGATTTTCAATTGTCGTTTGTGAATGGTAGGTATTTGAAAGCACGCAGCTTCCAGCTGTTTCAGGTAACTAATAAAAATCTATGCGACTATCTAATCAATGGTATTCAAATGCTTCTTGTAATATTTCGATATAAATCTTGCTAAACCGTGATTTTCAATTGTCGTTTGTGAATGGTAGGTATTTGTAAATACGCAAAAGATCGCTGCACATTGTACAATGACATCCTGGTAATTATCTAGTGGCGGCCAAGGTCGATTTCAAACCATGTGGTTGACACAGTTCTTCAATGACTTTATTTATAAACATATCGAATAATATAAACACCTTCTTTGGCACACTAACCCAGATGCGAGATTGTTTATTTAAGAAATATTTCTACTTCTCCTTGTAATCCAGTTATGTTACCTTTTATTGTGCATAGTTAATTAAAATATTTTTAATTCCTTTTTTGAAGTTAGACTATTATTTCATTTTCCGAATTTAGTAAATTTACTAGAGGTTAGATGGAGAATAAATATAAATATATATTTAAGTACACATATCTTGATTGTCAAAATATGTTAAATAAGAGTACATATATTAACAAATAAATATAAGATATATGATTATATATAGACTTGAATATTAATAAATACATATTTTCTTTTTCAATAATATAGATATGTCCTCGGGTAGGTATTAAAATCGCTACCATTTCGATGCTTCGATTAATAAACAAATTACATGTATATAATTACATTACTCATATATATATTCCTTATATACAATATATTATTTTATATATATATATATATATATATATATATATATATATATAAATACACAATATACATATTTTAATGCGTAATTCCTTTTGTTGTTTTAATAATTTAATTGATATACCATAATCAGCTGTGCCTCCTCACTCCTTGGGCCTGATAATTATTTATAAAAGGAAAACTCACCCCCTTCAAGATTTTTCCGGTTGGGTGCCACACAACAAATCTTGCCGAAGAAAATCCTACCTAATTAACTGTATTTTCCAACTAATTTCAAAATATATCTTTTCGACTATTTATTCCTATTTAATATTTTATTTCTTGCTTGATTCATATAAATTAGCTGATATCTAATTTTTCTTCCGAACGAAATCCTAATCCAGAAAACCCGTTGATTTAATAACACCTTTCTAGTTTAGGCTTTTGAATGATAGCTGTTTCAAATTCTCTTTTTCGAAATGGTAGGTTGATGTTAAAATTCCGGTTAAAACGACAAACACTTTTAACACTGTCGCTATACGCACGATGGATTTTAATTGATCAATTTATTGATTCTAAATTTCTTTTTTTTTATAAATTTATAAGAAAATTTATTCCGAATTGCGCAAACTTTTAATTAACTCGATTCTTAATAAATTAAATTTTTTTCTAACTGTTAATTTTAGAACAAAGGTTTGAACGTTTATTATTATCGAATCCTTTTTTGTTTTTGTGTTTCTTTTAACCTAAGATGAAGTATTTACTATTAATAATTTTAAACAAAATTATAATCTATTTTTAAATATCAATCCGCGATCACGTTCACTTTAGTTTAACGATAACAAACTCTTAAATTTAATTTGAATGTTTTCACTTTGAATGAAATAATTATTTTAGAATTTAAATAATTTTCATATTCACTAATGGCTTTTTTTTCACTTTTCCCTTAACACTTTTTAGCACTGAGTTCAACCATATTTATTCTCACGGTTTAATTAAATTAAACTGACTTAACAAAACTTCACTGATGGGGTTTTCAAAGGAATTCAGAAACTGAATTTAAGACTTTTTACAAAACTTTCTAAGTCCAGGTACTTGTTCAGAATTTAAACTTAGACTTTTTCAAAATTTAACACTTAGAGATATTTCACTGTCAATTTTTACCAAAAAACGTAGTACTGCGACGTATTCACCTCTTCAAAACCTCGACTGACTGTCCCAAAACTGGTGTGTATCTTTATTTTATACCCCTCTCAGGTTCCAAAAGACGTATCTGAATTTCCTTTGATAATCAATTTTATCTTTTAACAACTCGCAAATCCGAACATACCTTCCCCTAATTTCAATTGTTCCTACATACGATCTTCTGTTTTCTGGCTCTGGGCGGTAGTTTGTTTTTATCTCACGACTCTAAATCGATAGGGTCCGAATCGGGTAAGTCTGCGTTAATCGCCCAAGCTTCCTTTGTTCTCTGTTCATACAAAATGTAGTTAAAATCTCATGATTTTGCGTTCCTTTTTTTTCTCAATTCGCGATAGGTCCGTCCTCAATAACATATATAAAGATCTCAATTTTATGCATCTCGTGCGAAAAATGCTTAAATCCATGTCGAAATCTTTACTATGCAGTTTTGAATTTCAATTTGTCTAAATTCTACTTAATTTTATTGTCACCTATGTGAGCTTTTCCATTTTCACCAGTACTTTCTCTCTTTATGCCGCAGACTTGAGTTTTCACTTTTTCTTCTTGAATTTTCTTTATTCAGACGTTTTCCTACACAAATTTCTTCTCTATTCTTATGTTATTTCTCATTACTCTATAATTACTTATTTTCCAAGTCGTATTTATTTATTTCACGGATAAATTTGAATTGTATCGCTTTTCTCCACTTGGATCATTCCTTATCACCGGTCTTTACCCTTTCTTTTATCTTTTCTCCACTTTTCCCGATGTGTGTGGTCTCCAGGAAAATTTCATACTTCATCTATTATTAATTAATATATAATTTTCCACACTTCTATGGGAGATATACCTAATTAGACTCTGGGATATCTGTCATTTTTATTGTTTTATTCAATCTCCGCCCAATTTTCTATCTTTGTCATACAAAATATCACATAAGTCATACGTCTGGACACTGTTTACGTCTCAAAGTGTTGTACTTTGATCGTAAATTTCATTTAATTTTAGAGCCATTAGTTTTAATCTCTTTTGCCTTATCTAAATATCTCATAAGCTCCACGTTAAATTTTATTGGTTTTCTAATCGTTTATTACCTTAACTTAAATAAGAATCATGTTTGAATTTCGATTGTTTATCCTTTATAATACACATGAGACTGTCAACCTTTTATCTCATGTCACTTCTCCTGCAGTCTTGTGTAACTCTAATATCTATCTACCCTGATAATAATGTAAAATGCCTACGTTTCCTGAATTTAATCTATCGTTATATGTTTAGTTTTACTGTCTTCTTTTGATACTCAATTTTCATGTCCCTAGGACCTTTGTAGCAGTTCAAAGTCTCTGTATTTTCATTTCGTCCAGTTGCTGCACTGTTTCTAAAATGTCTACGAGATTTTCATTCAAAATTGATTTACCAATATGTCCGCTTCATCTTACATTGATAACGATTAGTTTCAATTGTTTCCAACACTCTCACCTCTCTTTAGTACGATTTTTATCGAACATGACACCCTCCTTCTATCATAAATAATTGTACTACAGTTGAAAATTCTGATCGAACTTGACACCCTATCTCTATCGTTAATAATTGCACTACAGTTGAAAATTCTGCCAGCAACCTTCTTTCGTTTTTTCGCCCTCTCTTATACTATCACGTTTATAATTTTTTTTCATTGCATTTTTGTGTGTGTGCTTTACAACATGTAAAGGTCCCAAAGCCCTCGATTTCAATGGTTCGATACCTCATAAATGTCTCAGTTATTGTAAACATTCCCAGGATTCGTTCCCTTGAACGTCGATTGTTTACTCTATAGTGCGTTCGCCTCTAATTTCTGTAGGAATGGAAATGTAATCAATTATCTATTTTAATGTCGGGTCCAAAGTTCATTCCTTTGTCTTTCGTAGACACACGCCTTCCCGTTCACTGATTGGTTACTCAAAATTTTATAGCTTTTTGTTCAGATCTATTGGTTGAAAAAATCCAATGTTTATTTTCAGGCCTAGACAGGGGAACCCTTTCTCGTGCTAGACGATTTTACGACCTCTCTGCTTTCGTCCCAGAACCTCGATTTAATTCCAACTATTACAGGTGTCTACTGCAAGCAAACTGAATCACTTTTTAAATCAACAGATGTCGCTAGAATGACGGTTTTCATAAATAATTTGCATTTTTTTTTTTGCAGCTATGGTTTATCTGTTTTTTCACTGTGATTTAAGCCTTTCATCACAGCCATTGATGCTGAAGCCTAGAGGATGGCCGATTCCTGCTGGCTACGAATTGAACTGGCCATTGATGTTGACAACCTAGAGGCCGGCCAATTCTTCCTGGCTACCGACTGAATTAGCCATTGATGCTGACAACCTGACGAATAACTGAACTGAACTGAACTGCCCACTGCCGCTGATCACCTAGAGGCTGGTTAATCCCTGCTCCATTGATGCTGAAGCCTAGGGGCTGACCAATTTTTCCTGGTTACTAACTGAATTAGCCATTGATGCTGAAAACCTAGAGGCTGGCAAATTCTTCCTGGCTACCGACTGAATTAGCCATTGATGCTGAAACCTAGAGGCTGGCCGATTCCTGCTGGCTACCAATTGAACTGGCCACTGCTCCAGCAGTCGCCTACGCCATTTGCTGTATCGTATGGCGCGATGATGCACAATTTGCTCCAATCTGAATTTATTGCTGAAAGAATTCCGATTGTCTCAGTTTTCTATCTGTCTTTTAAAACCCAGTTGTATTAAAATACATATAACTATTTCTAGTGAATTGGGTTGGCTGTAAAAAATAGGAACTACCTATAAGCTACACCCCTTTGAACGTTCTGTATACCAGTACAATATTTGTAATTAAAATGTGAATTTTGATTTGAATCGTCTTTCTTTAATGATGGTTTGGATAGAACACCTCACGGTGTTTTACTTAAATCATTACCCAGGTTGAGAACTGATTTGTACCGGTGCTTATTATTTACAATATTTTCTTGTCCAGGCAAACACGTCCCGTACAATAATAATTATTGAAAACGAGAATGGACTTCGCAACAATACGGTAAGTCAAGGAGTCTCAACGGCCAGTCATAAAGTCTCAACGGCCAATCATGGAGTATCAACGGCCAATCATGGAGTATCAACAGCCAATCATGGAAGATCAACAGCCAATCATGGAGTATCAACATTTGAGGCTCCCAACACTTTCCCACCCCGGTATAAATAACAGATGGTTACTCCTTCAGGGTACACAACAGGACTCTAATTTTTTATATTGATAAAAGACTCTGGGTATACAACGATTCTAGACCCCAAATATCCCTGCATGAGGGGTTAGTTAGCACTATGCAAGATGCTCAGATTAGTATAAGTGTTAATAGGGTATATGGGACATTGTTAGTTTTTACACATCAGATAAATGCAAAACAAGTATGTACAAGTGGAATCAGATTCTCCGAGTCAGCAGTCCCTCACAGGTGCAATCAAACGTCGGTTGGTCCTCATGTGAGGTTCGACAACCGCTCACGCTCACGGTAACCGTCTGATTTTGCCCCAAAGAAAGAGATAAGCTGATATGTAGGCTGTGAGCAGCTGAAGACCCTAAGGAAGAAATCGAGCGTCAGACGGGAGAGGATCGCAAGGAAGGTGGTCTAGCTCTTGCAGACCTCACGACAACCAAGAGCACCTCGTAAGGGGGAGGCGCGACTCGTGATCCATACACCATGTACAGAAAATAAAGGAGAAGCCAGTTTTTCTGCAGGGACGACGATCTGTGATCCACGCCCTCGAAGAGCTGGGACAAAACATTACATAAAAAGTTCATTTTCAACAATCTAAAACTGCGTCGACCGTGATTGTTTGTAACCTGTAAGAATCTACATTAAAAACTACAAAATGGCAAACAGATAGGCAAAAAGGAAATAAAAACAAAATAAATAAATAGCATGGAAATAAGTTCATGGAAAAAAAAAGTTCATGGAAATAAGATCATATCGTTGGAGTATCAACATTCGAGGATCCCACCACTTACCCGCCCCGGTATAGGTAACTTATGGTTACCCCTTCAGGGCTCTTGCAAGGACGCTAATTTTTTGTTAAGAACAACTCTACATTTAATAAGAACGAAGCTAAACCCCGAATGTATGTGACTCGAATGTATGTGAACCTCGAATGAATGTATGTATGAATGGAGTATCAAGAGCCAATTATGGAGTATCAACGGCCAATCATGGAGTATCAACGGCTAATCATGGAGTATCAACAGCCAATTATGGAGTCTTAACGGCCAATCATGGAGTATCAACAGCCAATTATGAAGTCTCAATGGGCAATAATGGAGAATCAATGGCCAATCATGGAGAATGAACAGCAAATAATCGAGTATCAATGGCCAATCATTGAGTATCAACGGTCAGTTATGGAGTCTTTACCCCGAAACGCAACAAACATAATAGTAAAATGAAAAGTACTATATATTTTTTTTTTTTCTTATTATTTCTGGCTTTCACAATTCAAGGGTGTTCTTAGCCATCATTTAAAATTATTGAGAAATGAAAGGTGAATTTGAATATTAATTTTATTTAAATAGGCAAATTTCAAAATTATAATGAAAATTGGAGTCGAGTTCAGACTTAGAAGAGATGAGATGTTGAATGGAGGGGAGGCAATTTTAGATAAAGCTTGATAGAAGAGAGGATATTTGTTTAGAGAGGGACAACCAAAAAATATGTGATCTAAAGTTCCCACTTCTAGACCACAGAATGTACATTCTGGGGAGTCAAGGACGTGAATTTTAAAAAGGTGGGAAGGAACGGAACAATGTCCAATCCTCATTCGAATGAGTGAAGAAATTTCTTTTTTGGAAAAATGAGGGAATTGCTGAAACCACGGTTTTGATGGAATACTTCTTTGTATTGAGGCATAGCAGGCTCCCTTGGATTGACTAGCAATCTGCCAATACTCCGACCAAACATTGCGGGATCTATCTTTGATGATGGAAAAAATGTCAGATAGGGGAATGTGGTTTACGAGGGTAACAACAGGGTTGGACGCTCCTTGTTTTGCCAAGGCATCCGCAATATCATTACCCGTGATACCAACATGTCCAGGAATCCAAATCAGAGTTACAGTTTTACAAGAGCTTTGAATGGAGGCTATCATCTCTCGAATAAGGCATACAAAGTGATCATCAGGATGAAGAAGAGGACTGGATTTATGTTTTTGGAGGGAACTGAGGGAGTCAGAGAGAACGAGGTAATGTTCCAAATTATTTTTGATTATATATTTGAGAGATTCTATTATTGCAATACACTCGGCTGAAAATATTGAAAATTGATTTGAAATTGAATGAAATATTCTGTCATTAGAATTATTGTGGTAAACGTTAATACCTATACCACAGTTAGGAGAGTCGGGAGATTTGGATCCATCAGTAAATAATAGTTGGGCCATTTAGGTGAACAAAATGTCATTGAACATATTATTGACAGTTCGGGCCGGGAGATTGGAATGACTTTTAAGGATTCCGATCCCTTCTATTATTGTTGGGGATAGGGTGACGTGGCTATATTTTAATTTGTATAAGGGAAGTAGATCATTTTGGATGATGTGAAGCTCTGAGAGAGACTTAAAATTTTTACAGATGTCAGGAAGAGGTTTAGTTGAAGCTCTGATTGTAGATGAATGGGTTGAGTCAATGAACAACGAAACGCTGGGGATAACCTGATGACATTTAGAATTTAAACATGTAAGAACAAATTTGTCAGCAAATAGTTGACACCTTAAATAAAGAGGAGGATTAGAACATTCTACTTGAAGGGAATTGATGGGTGACGATTGCATCGCTCCAGTTATAATTCGCAAAGATTTAGATTGAATTTTGTCTAATTTATCAAGTACATTTTTTGAGGCAGTACTAAAAATTGGGCAGGCATAGTCAAGATGGCTTCGAATAAGTGCGTTGTAAAGCAACTTAATGCAAGTAGGGTGAGCACCCCACCAAATGCCAGATAATGATCTGATGATATTTATTTTTTTTTCGCTTTTAGTAACTAAATTATTTATATGAGAAGACCATTTAAGTTTCCTATCAAATGTTACTCCCAAAAATATTACTTCAGAAGCGTTGGAGATTGGAGAATTTTTAAATAAAATTTGAACGGGGGGTTTTTATGGCGGTTTGAGAAGGTGACACAATGAGTCTTTTGGATTGAAAGTTCAGGACCATTTAACGTGAGCCATGTGCAAAGGGCATTCATGGCTTCGTTAAGATATTTGACGGCGAGAGGGATGATTTTGGATGATAAGAAGAAAGCTATGTCATCTGCGAACTCAATAACTTTTACCTGTGGGGGAATAGCGACATGCATATCATATGTGTATATATTATACAGTAAGGGGGACAATACATCGCCATGTGGTAAACCCTTCCAAATAGACCTACTTTGAGGAAAAATATCGGGAAATTATCTAGAAATAGATTAATAATAGATTGGACAAACATGGGTGGAAGGCCAAGGCCTAGAAGTTTTTTTTTCAAGATTGGGATGGAAACATTGTCAAAGGCACCTTCTATATCTATAAAGACGGCAAGACAAACTTCCTGTTTAGAAATTGATAAATTAATATCAGTACTAATGATGGCAAGGTTATCTTGAGTGGATTTTTTTTTCCTAAATCCAAATTGATATGGAGAGAGAAGCTGTTTACTCTCGACGAAAAATTCTAATCGGTTTTTAATTAATTTTTCATAAAGTTTACTAAGGGTGGATGAAAGAGCGATTGGCCTGTAGTTGGATCCAGAATTTGGTGATTTGTTTGTTTTTTAAATAGGGATGATTATTTGACAACTCCAGTCATCAGGCATTATACCAGTCTGGAAGATTTTATTTAAGATGCTTAAGAAGTGGTTTAGAACATTATCATTATTGTTTTTGATTATGCTGTAAGGTATACCATCTCTGCCTGGAGATGAGTCCTTGACTGTTGATAAACAATTTTTTATTTATTTTTCGGAATAACTTTATTGAGTAAAACCTCAAATTGTAATATTTAAATATTGAAGACAATATTAGTGATTTCTAAACGAAAATCTGAAACAGAAAAATCAGAAAAGGGAACGGTCACATCTGTCCCAGATGTGAGCGTTTCCTTTTCTGATTTTTCTGTTTCAGATTTTCGTTTAGAAATCACTAATATTGTCTTCAATATTTTAACAATTTTTTAGCTCAATTAGGTGAATGGAGAGTCTAGCCAATGATTAGACATAGAAGTATTATAGATGGGCGTTATTTCATCTAAGTTAGGTACAGAAGGGGGGGCAATTTTGTCCAAAAATTCATCGATCCATTTAGAATGAGACGCTCGAGGAGATGGTGAACTGAAGGAGGATCGAAATCTTCGGATCATAGACCAAACTTCCGAAATTGGAGTGTTCGGAGATACTGAACTGCAGAAGTTGTACCACCCGGATCTTTTTTTTGACCTCAATACCCTTTTGGCATTAGATTTAGCATTTTTGTATATAAGATAGTTCTCCATAGTCATATTGTAACGATAGGAAAGAGATTTAGCTTTCCGAATTCTTACTACTTTGGAACATTCTTCATCCCACCAGGGAGTTGGAGGGAGTTTTTTGAGAGATTTAGTTTTAGGGGGAGGATTTGATTTATTTATTGCAGTTATGAGCATTGATTTGAAGTTATTATAATCATCTTTGACGGAAAATATATCGGTGGCGGGTGAATTTAATAGGAACTTCTCCATATGAGAGTTAAATTCATCCCATTTGGTGTGTTTCGTTTTAATTTTTGTTGAAATATGAGACTTGTCTGATTGGAAAGAAGTTTGATAAGTAATGGTGATCGGGAAATGATCACTGGAGCAAGGGTCGGGGGACACCACCCACGAGGAGAGAGAAGCCAGACTAGTAGAACATATCGATAGATCAACTGCACTGGGGGTTGTGCTGGGGCGTGAGATCCTAGTAGGAGATCCGTCATTCAAAAGGAAAAGGTTGGATTGATCTAGGAAATCCATCACACTTCGACCATCTCGGTCGGAGAAAGCAGAACCCCAGACGGGGGAATGGGCATTAAAATCGCCTAATATAAAGAAAGGAGGGCTTAGTTGACTTACAATTTGCAACCAAGTTTGTTTATTGAAGTGGGCTGTTGGGAGAAGATAGACTGAAATAAAGGATTTGTCCTTTATTTTAGCTGCAACCATTTGGAAGTCTGGTTTGATATTATTTATTGGGGAAAATGATATGGATTTTTTAATAAAAAGGGCAGCACCGCCGCCCGAACCTTCCGGGCGGTCGTCGCGGAGACAGGAATACCCTCCCACATTAAAGTGGGTGGATGGAGTAAACCAAGTCTCCGAGATAGCAGCCAAAGAAATAATGTTGGAATTTAATAGGTTAAGGAGATCAGATTTGTTAGAAATAGCACTTCGGCTATTCCACTGAAGTATTCTGACATCCTGAAGAGTCATTTTGAATAAATGATTTTAATGTGGAAATAATAGTAGCAGCGTTGGACGGTAGATTAGTTTGAGAAGAAATAAGGTCAGTTAGAAGCATAATAAGAGTTTGGATAAATGAAGAATTGCCTTGGGAGAGTTTTTCAGAAAGTTTAAGAGAGTTCATTGAGGACGGATTATAATTATTTGCACACCCATTTGTGGCATTTGAAAGAGGTGAACCATTGGGATTTAAGAGCAGTGAGTTGTGTTGTTGCTGATCGTATCCAGGAGCCGGTTTAGTATGTGAATTTAGTTGAACGAGAAGAAGTTGTTGTAGTGGAGGGAAGAGGGTTGGATGAGGAGTTGCTGGATAAAGCCTCAGCAAATGAATTTTTGACAGGCGGGAATAGTTTAGAATCCTGCAGAAAAGACAAGTTCTGAGATGCCATAGAAATTTCAATATTTTTTTGGCGAGATTGTTCTGGGCAAGATGTGTTGATAGCTGTATGTGAGCCGGAGCAGTTAAAACATTTAGGTGAGGAGGAAGAAGGACATTGGTCAGCTGCGTGGTTTTCTCCACCTTTAAAACATGTGAGTTGAGATCTGCATGCAGCTTTGGTATGACCAAAACGGCAGCAATTGAAACATTGAGTGGTGGGATAAGTATACATTTCAACTGGTAATGAGTTGAAGAATAAATATATATGGGAGGGAAGAGATTGACCTTCAAAGGTGATAACGACAGATTGGGAGGGCTTCCAGGAAATTATACCCTCAGAGGAGTCCTTGTAATTTAGCCTCCTGGCTTTTATGGGATTGCCAATGTGTTGGGGGGTTGAAAGTGAAGACAGAATTTCTTCGATGGATAGATCGGTCGAGATACCTCTGACCAGGCCCATGCGAGTGACATTGAAAGTAGGGATATATGCCTTAAACTTTGAATTAGATGAAATGAAGATATGTTTGATGAAACTGTTGGCAGCTGACCCTGAGAGGAATTCGACGGAGATTCGGAAGCGACCCTCGGCTTTTACACCTCCAGGCTTGATTGAAAGATTCTTGCTATTTGATAGGAATTTGCCAAATTCAAGAGGGTGGATGGTTTTTCCTTGCTCAGTTTTTTGGGCGTATACTATAAATGGGCCACGGGAATGAGGAGAATAAAAGTTTGTTGGAGGAAGTTGAGAAAGTGCTGGTGGGGACTGTGAAGTCGAAGGCGAGTCAAGTTTTATTGGGGAAAATGGAGTAAATTTCCTTTTTTTGGTAGAAGTCAAAATTACAGAATGACTGTCAGAAATTTCTACATTTTCCCCGTCTGGGGGGTCAGGAGAGGGATTTGGGGGCTTTGTAGGGGGTCCAGGAGAGAAATCTTCCTCCATTATTCACAACAGTAAACAACTACAATAATAGTATGAAAAATGACAGAAGTAAAAAATTTTATAAATATCTGGAAATCAGCAGCGAAAAGTGACTCCTGGAAGATCAGAAGGGAGAAGAAACCTCAAGGCACAACACACTACACTTTTTTTTTGGCCAGAAAACAAAATATAATGGTAAAAAATTAATTTTAGATAGAGCAAAACAAAACAACTGATGACAGCCAAATGTTATTGTTGCAATCCTTAGTGTGTCTTCTGCTTTCTTAAATGTTTCTGTCCACTATATATTATTGCATAATTAAATTTTTAATGAAAATTTATAATGGTTTTATCTATCTGGAGAAACAATATAGTACAGAAAAGCTCTTTGTAAGCTGTAAAATGAAACCAATCTGAAAAAAGAAGCATCCCAACATTTAGGGGTCGGATGGTATCCCCGAATTCGTTCTGCCTCTATCAGTTTAATGAAAATGCTTTACTCTGTTTCTTTGTTCGTGTGGGCCTCGCTGTTCCGACAGGCTTAACATTTTATTGTTTGAATTTTTGCATATTTAATAAATAAAAAATTCAGGAACTAACGAAAAAAATTTATAAATGAAACATAAAATATTCATAAACCTGTATTTCAAAGAAATTAATAATTGAAAAGTGTTCCTACTGACAAAAATAATAAGCTGTCTTGGTTTAATTTTACCAACAAAATTCTTAAGCTAAAAAAAATGTTCCTAAGTGTATGAATGTTATTCATACTGTATATATTCTGTTATTATATATTACTATTATATATTATTATATATTATATTACATATTATATTATTTTTATATATTCTATTATTATATATTCTGTTATTCATACTCAGTAGGAACTGACAAAAATAATTAATTTTAAGGTTTAATTTATTTTTTTTAGGTTTAATTTTACCAACAAAATTCTTAAACTAAAAAAAATGCATAAAAATGCCCACTCACGAAAAATAAAAATAGAAATATATTGTTTTTCATTAGCTTTGTACAGACGGGCCACACAACAAGCGAACCAACTAGCTGATAAATAATTAAACATTAGAGAGGGCAACATATATTACAGGAAATCAATTATGACTGTTTGTGTGTATGTGTATTCAATCAATGATTTAATAACGTACTAGCTAGCTGGGAACTGCATACGTGCGATGTGCCGCCGGCAATAGTAACGAAAGTGATTAACTACGAGTCTAAACCAGAGTTTGTGCTTTTTTAAACGCTTTTTATAGTATATTATAAACTTAGCTTCCCAGAGCGGTAGATACTGTCAAAATTGCCCTAGTTAAATATAGTCATTTTAAATCGGAACGTGGCTTAAAATGGCTTTGGCCGTTGGCACAATCAAAATAGCCAGGTACTTCCAAACCCATCTCATCCCCATCTCCTTACCATCACACTCGCCTTAGTCGCACAGCGTATTGTGTGGCCGTAATTAAAAGATTACTCAAATTCGGCAAAAAATAGTTACAGAATATTATTTCTAATTATTTATTTGCTTTTATTTTTGGCTAAAAGATGCAAATGGTTGATTATTTTCAATTTAAAATCTTCTTTAAGCAAGAAGAGAAATATAGAGATGTATGTTTCCAAAAGTATTATAGTGGTTTATTTCTATGGTATTATGCCGTATTGGCTAACTCATTCACTAGCCAGCGTCCATAATCGGGTCAAACGTGTAAATTAAGATTGGGGTGAAGTTGTAGTGCTTTTTTTTTTTTTTGATTTTCTATAATCTATATTCTTTTGTAATCCTCTAACTAGCTAGGGTTTATAACAATACTCTTTCATGTGTCTAAGTGACAAGTACTGCGGCTCATCTGGCTTTATTACTTTTTTTGATTTTCTAGATTCTTATTTTCCATGAAGTAGTGAATCATTTAAATTTACTGAATTTTAAGTTACCGTTCTTTATATAAATAGATTTTTTTTACCTAAAAAACCTACTGAAATTGCATGTTAAGGACCATCATATTCTTTAGCTTCAGCATCGCCAGAAGCCAACTATATACTACATACGTAACTATTTGTGTTATGTTGAGATCGGGATGAAAATTCAGCTGCGCCTTATTTTTGGGAATTCCTCCGCATTTACCATTGAATAAGGAAAATCCGCAGAAAATTTATTTCAGGTGGTACGTCAGCTTGAAACAGAGACGGCCTTCAGTAACATCGGTATGTGATGTCCTGCATTTTGAGGTGTGTGCCTTTTTTATGAATCTGGGTCAGACCAGACATGGTCATGGTATTTCAGTCTTCCGACTGTGAGATGCTGCTCCATACAGGTATCGCATAGGACAGTACCGGATGAATAAGCGAGTAGTAGATGAGAAGTTTGGTTCTAGGATGTAGCGGTCTGTTGAGAATAGGCTGCATCGCGCCGATCGCCTTTCGCGCACGCGCGTGCATCTTGGCTTGGTGAGATTTCCAGATGAGGCGCGAGTCCGTAGTCAGGCCCGGATATTTGACTACATCTTTCCATCCGATGACCCATTTCGATGTTGAAGTCAGATGTTTTCGTCCATTTCCTCGTTTACATGTTCGGTTTTCGCATCATTTAATTTCAGGACCCATTTCTTGTGGTACTTTACGAGCGCCTCGCACTGGGTTCTATCTTTGTACGCAAAAGTCCAAATATTGAAATCGGGAATGCCATACATCTACTGGCTTTGAACTGTTAGGATCCATATTAATAATGAAACAAAGAGAATATAAGAAAAATAAGCAACTGTCAAATATTTTATAGAGCAAAAGTTTCAATTACCATAGAACTGTTAGATTTCCAAGCGTAACAGGCTTTCAGAGCCGTAATAAGAAAGTGACCTATGTTAAAAATAAGCTTTCATAGTTGTTCCAACTCCTTTGTTGAGTACTTGAATACCCCTGCTTTGCTCAACTACCTTAGTCTTGAACCTTTAGCTTGGAACAATTATCCATTCTCGGCTTCCATCCCTTGAAAAATAAGAGGGAGGTAGGGGTACATAACCCACAGTACGTTCTAAAAATAATTACGTCAAAGTTATTTTTCAAAAAGAAAAAATAATTCACTTTTAACAGGGGTGATTAGAAAAGCACAGGCAGTAGTTATAATACGTCACTTCAACGTTTTAGGTTAGAAAGGGTTCTAACTTAACTTTACCTTGTTCTGAGATAAGAAGTGTCAAGGAAGATTTCTCATAATCTATTTACCGATTTTGATTTTAAGGTTGAATCTTGTGTAAATTATTTTAGATTAACATATTTTGAAGAAAAATATCTAAATATGACATATAACGTGCTGATAGAACTATATGCCAATGTGCCTTCCATAATATGCTTAGTATAACTTTAACTGACCAGCTCAGGCGCCCGCAGACACCTTAATACTACACATTTATATAGATAAGAGTGTAAGAAGGATATATGATGCAAATGCAAATGGTAGCAGAAGTCAAGAAATCAAGTGAATCAGATAGAGTCAGAATAATAGAAGAGTTTTTTTATTTGTTTATTTTAGTAATTTGTACATTTCAAGGTTACAAATTACTAATTAATTGTAACATATAAATAAACTATATTTTTTCTTGCTTGATTTGGCTCCTACACAACATCTTGAACTTTCCAATTGGGGCAGACTTTGGGTTTTCCTGCAGCGCATTATAGTATTTCATCCCTTTATATCTATTCTGAGTATTCGCCTTGTCCTTTATGGTAGCCTGATTTCATTGCACGTCCTTGTTTTATGTTTGTGTATTTCCTTGTTGTATGAAATTTTATTTGAAAAATATTTTGGCAGCAGGTTGTTTACTATTTTATGTACATATATCATCGTTTTCAAGGTCAACATCTGTTTCACCGTTAGCCAATTTAGTTCTTTTAACATTTTATTTACTTTTGAATATCTATTTCGTCTGAGTATTGTTCTCATTGCCCTATTTTGGAGAATTTGAAATTTATTTTGCTCTCAGTCGTTTCACAGGAAAAGGATAGTTAAAATGTGAATCAATAATGAAGTTATAAATGGTGATTGAAGTTTTTCCGGACAGTTTTTGGCGAATTCTTCCCAAAAAAGATATCTTTTTTCCAATTTTCTTTTGGGTATATTCAGCATGTTTGTTAAAGTTGAGTTTGGAATCTATTAAGTCCTAAGTATTTAAAATCAGTAACATTTTCAATAATTTCACCATCAATTTTGATTTTGCTTTCACTGGATGTCTTTTTATATCCAATTACCATACATTTTGTTTTTTTTGTATTTAATTTGAGCTTATTTATTTTTAGTCATCTTTATGCATTATCTTGTTCATTATTTAAAATATGTATTAGTTCTTCATAGTTTTCTCCAATTATATATATATCAGTGTATCATCTGCAAATAGTCGTACTTTGAATTTTCACCATGTCATTAATATAGTTTATGAACAATAGAAGTCCAAGTACTGATCCCTGTGGTACTCCTAATTTATTTTCCATTGAAAATTGATTATTAATTTTTGCTACCTGTATTCGGTCTTTCAAATACTCTTTTATTAATTTAGTGGCTACAGTTGAGAAACCAATTTCTTTTAGCTTTCTTATTAAAATTTCTCGATCTATAGTTTCGAATGCACTTTGAAAACCCAAGAATATTGCTAAGATAAATTTATTACTATTTATTCCTTGTTTCCATTCTTCAACGATTACATTTAACGCTGTTTCACAAGAATTATTAGATCTGAATCCCGATTGTTCTTGGTATAAAATATTGTGTTCATCTAAGTATTGCAATATTTGTTCTTTTATTATCACTTCAAGTATCTATTCATAGTTCGGTAAGGTGTTTATTGGGCGAAATTCTTCAGATTTTCTGTTATTTTTAACCTTTGGGACCGGTATAATAATAGATAGTTTCCATGACTGTGGAATTTTTTCCCTCTTCAATTGTCTGATTAATAATATTTAATAGAGTAAATCCAATTACTGGAAAAGCATCTTTTATTAATCTAATTGGTAATCCTTTTGAACTATTTTTTTTATTTAATTTTGTTTAAAATGTTAAATAAATATTCTGCACTTATTTTTCTGAAGACCAATGATTCTTTTTTTTAGTTTTTATTATCATTTATGGGGTTGACAACAATGATAGGTATTAATTTGTTAATTTGAGTGATCTTTTAAAATATTTTTAGAGCTTTTAGCCATGTTTTCTTCGTTTATATCTTTTGGGAAGTATTTGTACTTATTCTTCTATGCTTTTCCAAATTTTTTTTGGGATCCCCTTCTTCTGGGATTATTTTATTTTTTATGTATTCATAGTGCTTTCTTCTTATTTCTTTAGAGTATTTATTTATCAATTTTTTGTAGTTATTCCAATCCATAGTACTATTATGTATCTATATCGCGCTGCATTGTGCGTAGTTCTTTTGTGTACCATTTATTATTGTTTCCTTTCTAAGAGTATGTATGAGACGATGTATGAATGTGAACGAGGCAAGAAGTGTGTGCCAAGACCGAGTTGTTTGGCGGTCCGTCCTCTCTGCCTACCCTGAGAAGAAACTTTAACGTCCCACATCGGTGCCCTGCAGTAAGCGCTTTTAAATATATATTACCTCCGTATACAGAATGTAAATGTAATGAAACAGAGCCAATAACTTCCAGCATACAATTGTTCCATGCAATTAGGATTAAGATAATTTCTAATGATATGCTTTACTTTTTTACCAGATAAATGGTATAAAAGTTGTTTATATGAAGTGTTTTTATTTTGATGGTTCCTTGAGAAATGGCCTAAACTAGAGATCTCTGAGATAAGTAATATATATGGCTAGCTTGTTATACATTAGATTTCTTTTTTTTTAACCAGAGGAGTAGGTGTGAGACAGTACATGAATGTGAATGAGGCAAGATATGTGTTCCAAAATCAATTTGTTTGGCTGTTTGTTTTTGTTCGTTATTGTTTATTTTTACGTACCTCTGTGTGGACAATCAAAGAAAATTACGGTGCCAAAAATAGTTTAAGGCATTGTCTTCAAAGTAATTATAAATACCTTTGAATTGTTTTCTATAAAACAGCTCAAAATTAACCGCAAGAATTTATTTTGTGACCGCAACCTAAGAGTCTGCAAATACGCGCTAAGTTGAGTTATTTTTCGCAAGGCCAATATTGCTTAGCTACGCTTATCCAATTTTCCTTTCCTTAAAATCAGAAAATTTTCTACATGGATATTGAAGCGTCAGGTATGTTTTTT